>NW_015555810.1:591920-608116 GCF_001515605.1 Sinocyclocheilus anshuiensis
AAATCATTCTTATTTTGTGAAAAAACTATGTGGTGGAAAGTTTACATTGTTTTTATTTTTTAACTCAGCATCATCAAATCAGCTAATACTAGGCATTTTTGGCAAATCAGCAGAAGATGCAGGGCTGTGTAACCAGTGGAGAAAATCTCGGGATGAATTCTATTCACACCAAGGATGTTTGCAGCGACTTTCCCTGCAGACTCCCAGAAATGGTGTCCGAGTCCAGCAGCTCGACTACGCTGTACGGAGAACAGTCCTCCAATCCGAGCTTCCCACAAACCCATCCGCAGAAACCCTTCTCCAGATCCCTGACTGACAGCCACCATTCGCTGAAGGCCCAGGACACCTGAACCACGGCCAAGTACAAGCCCAGCGACAGTGCCACGATGAGCCCGGGGTAGAAGATGATGAGGAACGGGCAGACTGTGATTTTATGGCAGAACGTACGCTCCTCATTGTACACCAGGAAAATATTGTACCAAGTGAGAGTACCGTAGTAAAACGAGGTGATGAAGGACAGGACGAAGACGACAGGAGCGCAGGAGAGACTCCACAGGACGGCGTGGGGACCCTGAGAAAGCCCAAAACCGCACGAGCAGCTCGACCCCTCGCGAGCGTCGCATTCGGCATCCAGACGCTCCTTTGACCTGGCCATCTCTTGCAGCTCTCTCTCTGTGAGCGTGACGTGAATGTCCACCATCTGACCTTTCTTCTTTCCACGCGTGATGGTCCCTGTGAGCGTCACGTAGCGGCTGTTTGGAGACAATGAGGTCAAGACATTTCATTTAGGATGAGACAGAATCCAGAGTGCTGTGGGGGTTTTTATGCATTCCCTATGTTAAGACAAAGACCATTAATATTCAGTAATATTACGGATTCAACTGCATTGACAACATTAACAGTTATTGAACTGAATTGAATCAACATTGAACTAAATTGAGCTGATTAATGTCATTACTGTCTTGTATTTTACAGCTGAAATTTAATCTGTTCCATTATTTTACGACATTAACGCTGTTATTTTTCTGTTTATTCATGTGAAGCTGCTTTGAAACCATCTGTGTTGTATAAAGCGCTACAGAAATAAATCTGACTTTTAGGATTTAAGTCAAAGGGCTCATATCATGAAGAATCAAATTTTCCTTAATCTCTTAAAGGGGTCATAGGATGCCCATTTTCCACAAGTTGATATGATTCTTTAGGGTCTTAATGAAAAGTCTGTAACATAGTTTGGTTAAAAATTCTCAATGACCCCTTTAAGATAAGAGTTTTTGAGTATAACTTTTACGTCACTTTCACAGCTCAAAACTTCTTCCTAACGTGCATCATCATTAAGGGTCAGAAAGAGGGAGGAAATTATGGTGAAAAATTAAAACATGTCTGTTTTTTATGAAAAGGAAACTTTACTAACGTTAGACTTCACTAGACAAGATTTTTTTATTGTTTTTGAAAGAAGTCTCTTCTGCTCACAGAGGCTGCATTTATTTGACCAAAAATACAGTAAAACTAATATTGTGAAATATTACAATTTAAAATAACTATGTGAATATATTGTCAAATGTATTTTATTCCTGTGATCAAAACTGAATTTTCAGCATCATTACTCCAGTCTTCAGAGTCACATGATCTTCAGAAATCATTCTAATATGCAGATTTGATGCTCAAGAAACATGATTATTATCAATGTTGGAAACAGTTGTGCTGCCCAATATTTTTGTGAAAATCTGTGATACACTTATATTTTTTGGGATACTTTGATGAATAGAAAGTTCCAAAGAACAGCATTTATTTGAAACAGAAATCTTTTGTAACATTATAAATGTCTTTACTGTCACTTTTGATCAATTTAATGCATCCTTACTGAATAAAAGTATTAAATTCTTAAGTATAAATACATTAACTGGCCCAAAAAAAGTTGGCGTCTGAATTTAAATAAGCAAATGCTTAAGATTTTAGGATTGGATCATTATTACAGTGATTAATATGTTTTTGAAATGTTTTGACTTTTTATTTCTCAAACAACCACGTTGGAAGAAGTACCCATGTAAAATGACAAATCAGGCTCAAACTGTGAAAGAGTCCTGACTGTAACCCTGTTGAAAGTCTTTGGGATGTGCCTGTGCAAAAAAGGTCACACACTCTAATATTTAGATTTGGACCGCTTTTAGCTTTGACAACATTGTGCTTACTTTGTGCCATTGTTTCGAAAATGTTATGCAACATCACAACATTTGTCCTGTGCAATACATCTTAATACATACGGGATTATGAAATATACTTTCTACTGCTAATTTATTTATCTATCTATTTTTGCTGCTGTGTCAAGTTGCTGTTGTGTTACAATGTTTCATATTCTGCTTGTTGTGTGTTACTTCTACCACAAGGAGCTGCACTGAATTTCGTTGTAAAGCTGTGCAATGACAATAAATGCATTCTGATTCTGAACTTTTATTTCCATCAAGAGTTGCATTGATTTTTGGCTGAGATCTTCAGCACATCCTGAAGACTTTCAATAGGGTTAAGCTCAGGACTCTGTGGAGGCCAATTCAAACATGAAAATGATTCCTCATGCTCACTGAACCACTGTTTCACAAACTGAGCCTGATGAATCTTGACATGGGTATGTCTTCTGACATGGTTGTTTAAGAAATGAAAAGCTATGCACTGCATCAGTTAGGGTTAAATTAATTGTTGCATATTACATATTAATCACTGCAATAATGACTCATTCCTAGACTCTTCAGTATTTGCTTACTTAAATCCAAATGGTGACTGGCCAGGCAGTGTATATTGTGTATTGATCTATAATTTGGAACCAAACAGACTTATTTTTGTGAGCTTACTTTGATATTTTGTTTTATAATGGAAAGACATTGCTAAGTGGCTTATGTGTCCAAATCCTTTTCTTACTAGATTGCATGAGATTGCATGCTTCACCTTCACTGCTGGGGTTGTTCAGAAACGTAGCTCCCTCTTCAGAGTTCCTCTCTCCACCCTCACTATCTCCTCCATGGTCTTCACCAGCGGCTCTCTCTGGATCAGAGCGGTAGACGATGATGGACTCCGGCCGGTGTTCTCGCTTTCTCCTCTTCCTTCGAGTGCTAGTGCCGCTGCTTCCTTCATCCACCTGCCCTTCAGAGACCTCTGACCTTACAGACTCCAGCTGAGGGCTTTCAGACCTGAGCTGCTCCATGTTAGTGTCTCACAAGATTTGGGAGGAGCTACAACTTCAGAGAGACTAGAGAACGCTATTTACTCCATCCAAACATGATAAGCCTCTGCGAATGAGAGAGAAACATGATGCACAGTTGATTTTTGGCATGCATTCACTCAAACAGGAAAATAAGGGAAAAATGACATTATTTTGCCTGACCAACAGGTAAAGTATATAAATGTATACAAGAGAGTATATAAGAGTTTATTAATTATGAGGCAAGATGTTGCATATTTTTTCAAGTTATAAATATATTTGCTGTGTAATAGCAGGTTCACGTTGTGACAACATGCCCCACTATTAAATGAACATTATTTATTTTCCTGAGCAATAATAGCGGATGTGTCTCAGTGTTGTTATTGCTAATTAAAACTAAAACTATTAAAAATGTTTTTGTTAATTGAAATAAACTAAAAATTTAAAATAAAAATATTAGTTGAAAGTACTTAAATTACTAAAACAAATGAAAATAAATTAAAGCTAAATAGAAATATTAAAAACAAATAAAAATTAGAAAAAAAACACACACACACACACACACACAAAAAAACTAAAATTAGAAATTGAAGTTTTGGAATGAATTACAAAATTAGGAATTATTTGGAAAAATTTATGATGAAGTACTTAAATTACTAAAACAATTAAAAATAATTTAAAGCTAAATAGAAATATTAAAAACAAATAAAAATGACAAAAGCACAAAAAAACTAAAATTAGAAATGTTTTGGAATTAATTAGAAAAGTTTAGGATAAAGTACTTAAATTACTAAAACAAAGTAAAACTAATTAGAAATATTTGTAAAAAATAATGACAAAAGCACAAAAAAAACTAAAATTAGAAATGTTTTGGAATTAATTAGAAAAGTTTAGGATAAAGTACTTAAATTACTAAAACAAAGTAAAACTAATTAGAAATATTTGTAAAAAATAATGACAAAAGCACAAAAAAAACTAAAATTAGAAATGTTTTGGAATTAATTAGAAAAGTTTAGGTTAAAGTACTAACATTACTGAAACTGAAATAAAACTACATTTAAGCTAAATAGAAAAATCAAAACTAAAGAAAATGACAAAGGCATAACAAAATCACTAATTAGAAATGTTGCCTTGACAACCAACTGGAATAAAAATAAGTTTAGGTTGAAGTATTAAAATGACTAAAACTGAAATAAAGCAAAATTAAAGCTAAATATAAATATTTGTTAAAAACCAATATTTTTTAAATGTTAAAATAATTAACATTAACACAACAAACACATAACAATAAAACAAATCAAAACGAGCACATCACAAAATTACTAAAACTTAAACCGAAAACTGAAAATATAAAAATAAAAGCTAATTCAAAATATTAATAAATGCTAAAAAATTATATAAAAATATTAAAATAACACTGACATGTAGGTACAATAGCTTTTGTGTAGCCAACAACACCCTTCCTTCCGTCCATTCAGCTCTATTGTCAGAGAAACAGACATACATGAGTATGAGAAGAGTGTGTTTTAATAAAACAGCATCTGAAACTGAATTTTAATATCTGAGATCACGGTTTAGTTTGAATCAGTGCACAGTAAAGCTTGAGCTCCAGGCAGAGGCTGTTTTCCTCTCAGCTGGGTTATCACACCCAAACCAGGATCTACTGTAACAAACGTCTTATTCACAACCACCAGAGACTCCTGCTTAATTCATAATAACTGCATTCTTACCTTCCAGTTGCAAATACATGAAAGAACAGCTGTGAAAACGCTCAGCTGGTTTTGATGCCCAACAGCAGAAGCCATATAGATGCGCAAGCCCCGCCCACTGAATCTGGAACGTCTGTCTCGTCCAATCAGATGACGATCAATCGAAGCCTCTCCCCCAGTTAAAGCAATGACGCTCAGCGTCTGTATATTAAGTATGCATTTATTTATTTAAAATAATTAATTTTAATTAATAAATGCGAATTAAGTAAAATAATAAATTAGTGTAAATACAAAATTGCATATAATATGTTATTAATTAAATGTTTGATGTTACATGGTCAAATCTGCAGCTCTCCAAATCTTGAATTATTTATTCAGAAAACGACCTGTCACACGCCAGGGTAACCAAATACTTCATTTAATTTAATTAATTTTTTCTGTTTTTGTATTTTTATTTTTTTATTTACCAAATACCACAATTATTATATATTAATTTAAATTAATACCATAATTATTATATATTATATTAAATATATAAAAAATACATTTATTAGTAAGCTAAACTATTTTTTTTATTATGCATAAAATAATAAACAGGACAGAACAGATAGAACGGGGTTTTTTTTTATGTTTGTAAAAGAGTGGAAACAACTTGAAAAGGATAAACATTCTGCTAATTGAAGAATCACTCACATTGAAATAACAACAAAATGTCATCATTTGTGTTTTTAGTTTGTGAGTCCAGCATTCAGGAGAAGAAGGATTACAGTGGCACAGCTCACAAGATCATCAGCAAACTCAGTGAGGAGATCCAGCACAAACAAAACACTTCGAGGTTTATCAGAGAAAACACTAAAAAGTACGGCAAAGTGTGTATTCTTAACCTCTTAAGACCCGGCAAAACATTTTAGGAAAAAAATGGCATTTTTTGATGTCATTGCATTGTTTAGAGCATTAAAAAAAATGTAAACAAAAAAAAAAATTTTAAATAATGATATTTCATTCATAAGTTATGCTACGTCCTTGGTAGAGGACATCGGGACTCAATTTATTAAAAAAAAAAAAAAAAAGACATGAATAAACATGCATAGGCAAAAACAATAGATTTTTTTTTAAATCACCAATACTTTTTTAGTTCTCAGGATTTTTTTTTACCAAACTTTGTATAAAGATAATTCTCAACTATGTTATAACATTATACCATTTTTCTTCATGCAAAATGTGTGTAAAATGGCCACAAACAGGTTTTCTCATTATATATAATGTATCTATAAACTAAATCTAATTTGCATATTTATGTGTTTTTGGGGCAACATGTAATGAAAAAAGAAGTGTAATATTGAGAGTAATAATTGACAAGATTTTCATAATAATATATAATATTTCATAGGAATATTGAAATATAATTTCTTTCCCTGTTCATTTGTTGTGTCTCCCAAAATGCGTAATAAACATGCTTTTAGTCCCGGTGTCCTCATATGAGGACATGTATGAAATGAAACGTCCTGTTTCGTAACAGAAAGTCATATTTTGATTTGAAACCCCATAACATTTTCCTGAGATGTTGATTTATGACACACAGTTTAAAATGTGTCCGATTTAAATGACAATTACAAAACATTATCATATTTCCATAAGAGTGTCACTAAATTAATATCAGACATTTTTGAAGACCAAGGAGAGGGGGTGGTCATGGTGAAACATCCAAACATTTAGTATCTCTGAAAAGCCCTGAATGTGCTCTGTACAGGACATCCAGACTTAAAACTGTGGCATGTAACGTCTCAGAGAAATTCACTAAAATATGATGTCCTCATATGAGGATGCAGGGTCTCAGGAGGTTAATCTCAAATATTAAAACTGAGTATAATATACTATAATATAAATACCACTGTTCTGATATCAGTCATCAGCGAACAGGACATCTGCTGCTTCAGTATGAAAAGACGCTGGAAGCCGAGCTAGAGAAGAGACAGGACAGCTATAATCAAGACATGTAGGTCCAGCCTGTAAAGCCTAAGAAATAATAGTCCGAAAAATCGTTTATTTTAAAATGGAACAGCTTATTGAACCTTTAGACAAAATATGAAAAAGTCTGCATATGTGTTTGCTCTTGAGTATCATATTTGACACATCAGGATTTTATGGCTCATAATCAGAGCTGGGTAGTAACTGATTATTACATGTAATCTGGATTACGTAAACAGATTCCTTGTAATTAGATTAATTACATTTTAAAATACTCGTACTCAGACTACAGTTACTTTTTTATTGATTACATATTATTCACACAATAGCAAAAAAAATAAAAAATCATAATTTATTGATTCTCCCTAATTCCTCTTTTTCATCTTTTAAATGTTCCTTTCTAAAACAGCCTACCGCTTCTATACATTCAGAAAGTCCAGTTTTGTGGACATTCACACAAAGACCAGTGACTTCACAGCATTTGACCACTGGATTTACAAAAATCATTTTAGTTTTAAGAAGTGTTTTCTTAGCATTTCAACATTGCATCAACTACTGATGAACACGTTTATTTTTATTTGAATTATCAGAGGGTTATTTAATCATGTATTATTATGTCTTTGGAAGGCTTTTGTCTTTCAGACACAAGATTCACGTTATTTCTTATTCACATGTAATGCAGGCATTCCCAAACTTTTTTGTCAGCTGAACCTCTTTCACCTAATATTTTTTACTTGAAGTACCTCTGAGATTTTAAAATAATTATTTTAATAATTAAGTATCACATTTTCATGTTCACGGCTCTCTGACCTTGGTTAATGGTCACATGACATGCAGGTAAAAAAAATAAAATACATCTTGATTGATGTTATTTTAAAATAATTTATTTTCATTTGACCTTTTTATGATTTAATTCATTATTTGCTTTTCATTAAACTCACAAAGCCCCTGCAGTTCCCTCATGAACCCCAGTTTGGGAAACCTTGATGTAATAAAATGTTTAATGCACTTCATGTTGCAAATAACAACATTTAGGCTGTTCTTTTTCTATCAATATGTTACAAGATAATCCTATTTAAATCAATGTGATAAACGAGTTAGGTCAAAAGTAATCAAAAAGTAGTCTGATTATATACAGTGGGTACGGAAAGTATTCAGACCCCCTTCAATTTTTCACTCTTTGTTATATTGCAGCCATTTGCTAAAATCATTTAAGTTAATTTTTTTTCCTCATTAATGTACACACAGCACCCCATATTGACAGAAAAACACAGAATCGTTGACATTTTTGCAGATTTATTAAAAAAGAAAAACTGAAATATCACATGGTCCTAAGTATTCAGACCCTTTGCTCAGTATTTAGTAGAAGCACCCTTTTGATCTCTGAATACTTTCCGTACCCACTGTATATATCTATTACCTAAAATGTGTAATGTAATGGATTACGTTACTGACTATAATATTTGTCATGTAATTTGGAATCAGTAACGGATTACAATTTGTAAGTAATCTACCCAGCTCTGCTCATAATATAGTATGATATAGTGAGAATATGGAGGGAAAACGCCTTAATTTTATTCAGAGGCCCAAATTGAGCAAAAATATGCAATTTGGTGCAGTTGCTGATATTCATATGGCCAAAAATTAAGATGAAATTCTGATGCTTATAATATAAATCAATGAGATCTTTATAAAGGTATATCAGATACTTACATAAAATGATATAAATATGAGTCATCACTCTATATCTCCAATAATGTCTTAGTAAGATGATATTTAAATGCTTAGTTTGATGATTAAAGCTCTGTAGTTTCAAAACAAATAATGCAATGCAATACAATGATTGAGAGATGAACAAATAAACGTCTGATGATCATATTTGAGACCCCAAGACGTAAAGTCAACATTTTAACATGATTATTCTAAAAAGTGTAGTATGTATAATCAAGTAAATGTAAGTTGCTTGAGTCCAGTAAATGTTCATCTTGAAATATTACTACTAATTCTTACGTCTTCATATAAATCAGTAAAGATTTCACAGCAAAAAGACACGTGACGCACAAGCTTGTGCCAAACAAGTATAATTAATCAGACAGCAGTAGGCATGTAGTAGATGGCATGCAACAGGTTTTTCAGCAATCATAGAATTTATAGGCCTTAGAAAAGCATGTATCAAATAAAATACAGTAGGCTTATAGGGTTAAAGATGCTTGGTCTTTGAAGGAAAATCTTCCAGGAGAGAATGGAGAGCTACAGGAACGTGTTTCAGCAGTATAAAGATCGATACTGTCAGAACTCACTGGCTCAAAAACTGCTGAAGATTCAAGCTGAGAAAGAGAAAATCGAGAGGAGAATCAGAGCAATGGAAGAACAGATTCTGGAAAAAGAGAGAGAACTGATGGCAGCACTGGGTAATTCACCTGTTTCCAAGTGCATCCAAAAAAACAAAAAACACATAATTAATGTTTAAGTGCACTATTTCTATTAATACAGATCTTGTGTTTCGATAGGTGAGGATGAGCCAGACACTGATGCTGCTGACAGGTATTTTATCTTCCCAGCAGATTTGTTTTTTTGTCATGTTAGTTGCATTCATCTAATTAACATTCTTTCTAGTAAGTGTAAAGACAATGACGCCCCACAAACTGAAAACAGTGAGTCGTTTGATGAAATGGACCCCATAATGCAGGTACGTCTGCTGTTCACTACATCTACTCGAATAAGAATTGAGAAATATTCCAACTGGTTGACTTCTATTGAAAAATGAAGATGTCGAAACAAGGCATTGTCAATTCTGTAACTCCTAGAGGCCTGAAGAATATGCAGATGAGCACATGGTTGCTGAAGATGCTTCTGAGGAGAATAAGGATAAAATAGCAGAAAGTGAATCTCAAACTGACACACTTTGCCACGACTTATGGACAAAGAACAAAACTGGAGAAGGTAAACACGAGCAAATATTAATATGAATGGAGGGTATCACAAAATAAACCCTAATGAGCACACCGACTGACCAATAACAATCAAGTATTCCTTTCATTTTAGATCAAATGCAAGAAGGTGATCCGAAGCAGTCAGAGGAGGTGAATGAACGGATACAGATGAAACACAATAATCACTCAGACAACTGGGTCAAAAAGAAATGTTAATGTTTTTAAAAGAAGTCTTTAGTCAAAAATATATTTCTGTGATCAAAGCTGTATTTTCAGCATCATTACTGCAGTCTTCAGTGTCACATGATCCTTCAGAAATCATTCTAATATTCTCATTTGTTGCTTAATTATTATCAATTACTATTGGTGCTCAAGTATTAATAATGATTATTATCAATGCTAAAATGCTTAGCATCAGTGTTTTTGCTGCTTGATATTTTTGTGGAAACCGTGATACTTTTTTTTTCAGGAATCTTTTATGAATAGAAAGTTCAAAAGAACAGCATTTATTTGAAAACTATAAATGTCTGTTCTGTCGCTTTTGATCAATTTAATGGGTCCTTGCTGAAAAGTAATAATAATTTATTTTCCTTTTTTGTTTGTTTGTTGGAATCTTACTTACCCCAACTTTTGAATGGCAGTGTGTCACGGTCTCCACAAGAATATGTGTCAGCACAACTGTCTGATAATAATCAGAAATGTTTCTTGAGCAGCAAATCAGCATATTAGAATGATTTCTGAAGATCATGTGACACTGAAGACTGGAGTATTGATGTTGAAAATGCAACTTTGATCACAGAAATAAATTACATTTGAACAGATATTCACATTGAAAACAGTTGTTTTAAATTATAATAGTATTTCACAATTTTTACTGTATTTTTGATCAAATAAATGCAGCCTTGGTGAGCAAAAGAGACTTTTTTCAAAAACATGAAAAAAATCTTAATTAGTCCAAACGTTTAACCGCCAATGTAGATATTCTTATAATACCTGTTTGATTGAATGCAGGAGGGGAATATGAATGTTTCATGTGCTTCTGAGCTCATGGTGGAAATGTCAGAGAAGGAGGAGGATCATTTGGAGGCGACCACAGCAGATGTTCAGGAGGACACAGAGAGCGAGGGTGGCATCTGTCCTCCTCCAACACCGGCTAGAATAAAAGCCACACCGACCACCCCCATCTTCTCTCTAAAGTACGACCCCATTCATCAGTGTTTATGATGAAGCGTACTCTATATGTTGCAAACTGTCAATTACATTAGTCTAAAGTCAATGTTTGCAACCCATTTTACTTCATGTATTTCTCAGAGATGCATCTACATGTACATTTATTTATTTAGCAGATGCTTTTATCCAAATGAGTAATATAACAAGCGATTCATCTTAAGTTGGCATTAACTTGAGAAATGCTAGCAATATAACGTTTCAAACACTGTTCAGAATAGTAAAAAGCTAAAACAGGAGGGATATTAGAAATAATGAAATAAGAAGCATAGAAGGAGATTTATGTTAAATCCTTCACAGTAAGAGAAAGTACTAGTTTGAGACTGATAACTGTTGGATCTGTTAACAACAGCAACAGTCCCAGTTCCTCACCTGTACGGCAGGAGATCTCAGACACCAAGTCGCCCGCTTTTGTCTTCTCCATGAATTCTGGTCCAAGCACACCTGCGTTCTCTAAGCTGGGCTGTGATTTTGCTGCAGAAAAGGTGAACTTCAGCAGTTGGAAGACCGGCACATGCATTGATTCATCACAGAGAGTTTCATCATTTCATCTGTCTGTGTGTTTGTGTGTTGTAGGCATCTCCATTTACCTTCACACGCTCCTATTTCAGCGACAAGGTATTTCTGTTTGTGCTTAATTGGTGAACGTTTTAAATGACTGAAAGCTGATTTTGTGTTTCTGGTAAAAGAAGTCACCAGGATCAGCACCCAAGTTCTCAGTTGAAGTATGAATATCTAACATCAAAACCTGTCAAGAACACAGCCACACTCTCAGAAAAAAAAGGTACAAAAGCTGTCACTGGGGTGGTACCTTTTCAAAAGGTACACCTTAAAGGGTCCATAATGGAACCGTAAAGGAACATATCTGTAGCTAAAGTGTACATATTAGTATCTAAAAGGTCCAAAATTGTACTTTTTGAAAAGGTACCACCGGTGACAGCTTTTGTACCTTTTTTTCTGAGGACACATTGCACACCAAACACAGAGAAATGTATCAAATATATATTTTGCCTAAACAAGATTAAACCTATTTTTATGCACATTTACACCCATTAATACGGTTTGTTTCTCTGCAAGGTTTCCTGTTCGATGAAGCCGAGAGTCGTCAAGAGGAGTTTTCCTTCTCATTTGGGACGGAGAGCCCTCGGCAGAACTCTTCCACACAGGACACGGCAGGATCTGCGGATTCATTTCCATTTTCATTCAGCTTTGGAAAAATGTAACTTCATTAACATAAATTTCCACCTTACAGCTGTACTTCAGAAATGTGTTCAAATGTCTGTTAGAGTCTGTTAAAGTTTCATTTTATATTCTAGATTTGTCGTTTTGTTCTAATTTGTTTCGCTCAGCATATGATTCACAATATCTTATTTACAGATGTAATTTTAATATGTGTATACTAAAATACATGCATTATAGTTAATAGAAAATTAGGAATATTAGTTTAATGAATGTTCTTATTAAATGTATTTGGTGCTATATAAATGAAAACAACACTTAACAAAATTGACTTTAAAGTTCAAAAAGTCTTTCTATTTGTTTTCCTGCTACTTACAACAAAGCAAAGTATTTTAAATATATCTTTTTATTATATATTTTTCTTAAATGACAGGACAGTCCTTTTAATATGACATCCGGCTGCATCATTACATTCATTTTACATGTAGTTTTTATGGCTTACATGTATAGACAGAAACACTACTGTAAGTGAATAACTCACTGCACACTTACAGAGATGTCAGCAAGACAATCTCAGAATGGTTGACAGTAATACAATGTAAAAAGGCCAATATGCAACACTGCTAAAGATGGAAGTTTGAAATGCTCTGAGGTGAAAATCACAAAAGTTGCATAAAACACGGCCACTGTTTTAAGGCTGTATTTTAGGAAAGTTAGTCAGTTAGTCAAGCTATAATATGTTTACTTTTCGCATTCAAGTTAGAACAATCTATGTTTATGTAATCAGTCTAAGCAGTTTATCCAACCGGCCACACCAGGCCATATTTCACCCCAAAAGCAGAAGAAAAATTATGTTTTGCAAAAAGAAAATTAAGCTATAATTATTGCATTGTGACATTATTTTCCTGATAATTAAACATCTTTCAGGCTTCCATATAATATAGAGTATTAAATACTGGAGAAGTAAAACATGCTGCACTAGAATTATCTATTGCTTCACACTAATCACACTGCATAGGCACACAATATAACAGTCATGTTACTGAAGCTCACAACTACAGGATACATGTTCAAACATTTAACAATCAAAGCACCAGGTTCATAATCACCACCTGTGCTTCATCACGATACATCAAACCATTTCCCTTATGGAAAGCTGCTGGAATAAAGATCTGGCAGAGTATAACAGGGAATTCTATAGAAACTTTTGAGTTGATTGAATTATCTACTAACAGCAGCAGTTTTAGTATAAAGTATAACACAGTGTTTTCACTGGTAGTGACTGGTGTTGCATTACACCATGAAAGAAAATGCTAAATGTACTTTGCATTAGTTGTTTTGGAACAGCAATATAATTTTACATACTGACATCGTGCATAAACAGGTGCATAAACACAATACAGTAAAATTGTGAAATATTATTAGAATTTAAAATAACTATTTTCGGTGTGAATATATTTTAAACTGTAATTTATTTCTGTGATCAAAGCTGTATTTTCAGCATCATTACTCCAGTCTTCAGTGTCACATGATCTTCAGAAATCATTCTAATATGCTGACTTGCTGCTCAAGAAACATTTCCTGTTATTATCAATGTTGAAAACAGTTGTGCTGCTTCATATTTTTATGAAAATTGTGATACACTACCATTCAAAAGCATGGCCTATGATTCAAAATTTTGTACTTTTGAACTTTCTATTCATCAAAGAATCCTAAAAAAACAAACGTGTCACGGTTTCTAGAAAAATATGAAGCAGCACAACTGTTTTCAACATTGATAATAATCAGAAATGTTTCTTGAGCAGCAAATCAGCATATTATTATGATTTCTGAAGATCATGTGACACTGAAGACTGGAGTAATGATGCTGAAAATTCAGCTTTAATCACAGAAATAAATTATATTTTACTATATGATTCACATAGAAAACAGTTCATTTAAGTTATAATAATATTTTACTATTTTCACAGTGCTCACAGTGAAGGGAAAATGTTCTATGGTGCGGCTAAATGGTGCTGAATATTGGGATCGTAACACCTAGTCCTATCATGCAAACTTTACAGTATTTTTCATCAAATAAATGCAGCCTTGGTGAGCAGAAGAGACTTCTTTCAAAAACATTTGAAAATCTTAATAATTTCAAACTTCTGGCCCCCAGTATATATATGGTTAGAAACAATGTGAGTTTAATTGAAGACCAGAAACATCAGAAGCTGGATTTGATGAAATGGTCCAAATACATAGCGATCTATTCACACATACGATATTTGCAAACAAAATAATTTGTCAACTTATCAGGAAACCGTTCTATTATAACAGGAGTGATCTAGTTTTGACACTGCATGAGTTCAGCGTAAACATGGTGCAAATGCAGGACTCGAATGCATCAGGTTTAGGCACAAATCTGGAGTTTTAGCCTCCTTTACTCACTAAAGGATCAGGCGTTTACCGGTTTTAATGGAGGAGTGGCAGTTTGGTGTGTTTTAGAAGCCAGTGTCTATGCTGAGAGAGCGGCGGGTCACGTATTCGATCTCTCCCGTCACGTACTCGTTGAAGGGCGTCTGATACTTGGCCAACATCTTCAGCATGAGTCTGAAGTTCAGCCACCACTGCGTCTTGGGCATCCGGTGTCTGCAGGGCGAGAGGAACGCTTTACTGATAGCAGTTTGTCCTGTCATTATGTATGTGTAAAGTATGTCATATGACGGAGCCTGCTATTACTGTTTGTAAAATACATCGAGAACTGGAAAAGCACTATAGAAAGTGGTATTATTAGTAGTAGTAGCAAATTGAATAAAACAGCTTTTTCTTCATCTCATAAGAATGTGCATCATTTTTTACTTGAAATAATAAACTTTAACTTAAATAAAATTATATATGTATATATAAACATTTGATGTGAGCTACTTGTCAAGGCAACATTTCTCATTTTCATTTAGTTTAACTTAATAAAAAATACTATATAGATATTTAAAAAACAAAAAACTAATAATAATGACAAAAACATACAACAAAATTACTAAAAGTTACTAAAATTAAAGTGAAAGCAGAAAATATAAAATCTATTTCAAAATATAAAAAACTATAATTATATATTTAGTTTTAATTATAATATTATAATTATAAAAACTATAATAGTAAATAAATGATACTAAAATAAGTAAATTCTTAATGAGGAAAAAGTTTAGTATATCTTTGCTTAAATCAATCTAATAAAAAATAATACTATGTAGACACATTTAAAAGTAACTAATAAAATTGACAAAAATACTAAAATTACTAAAACGTTCAAATTACAGTGAAAGCAGAAAATATAAAAATAAAATCTAATTCAAAATTTTAACAAAAATATAACTGATACTAAAATTACACTGTTATTTTTTTTTTTATAAGGAAATTTTTTTTTAAGATGAGTACATCTTTGCTTGAAAATTATGGTGTTATTGGTTGATATTAACTGGTTGTGGAAGTAGTATCTAGTATGTAGTATGCACAGTAAAAAATCTAATAAAATAAACTTTGCACACTGTAAGCCTACTGTTTACATTATATAGTTTAGTATATTTTGCATAAAATATCTACTTTATTCTTTTTTCTCTACTATATTCTATTTTCACATATTTCTTGACAGCTTATTACATTCTATTACTTATACTGTGTGTGTATTTCCTTAAAACGTTATTGTTTCTGTTTGTTATTGCACATTATATCACACATACGTAAGATGTATGTGACAAATAAAGAACTGTGTGTTCTGTGTGTAATTGTTAGAGTCACTCACTCAAAGTCCGTCTGGTGCTTCAGCTCAGTGACGGGACTGAAGGTCAGAACCTTCTTGTACAGGCCGACCACACAGGCTGTGTCCGGGGTGTTCACAAACACACGACCTGCAGACACAAACACACTGGCTTTATTCACACTTCAACTGCTGCTGCACAGTTTCAGGGAATTCATTCTGTCGTGCGACTAAATCCCATTGGCTTCAGCAGG
>NW_015555810.1:608172-625740 GCF_001515605.1 Sinocyclocheilus anshuiensis
AAAACAACAGTGATGTGATCGATAAACTCGAGACTCTCCATTACAGTGATTTCAGATCATTAAACTTGTCACCTGATGTGAATTTAAATTCTGAAGGATTTACATAGTTATATTTTGTTTTTAGCATGCAAACGTCGTCTCACCTTGTCTAAAACTGTCGGTCATCTTCTCTGTCAGCCACTGCACGGCTCGAACGCCCAGTTTAGTGCCATAGTTTCTGTCAAAGGGTGTTGGTACTCCACCCTATTAATACCAGAAAAACAACATCAAAAATTTACACTATTATAACCAATGCATGTTTAGAGATGAAACTCAAATAGAAACTTTGATTGGATTGTTATCAGATATTTGATGCACTAAAGTTTTTTGAATACCTCATGATTATGAATACTGGTTTAGTTGCAAGAAATAAAATATAATGAAACGAATCAGACTTTTTACCCCCAGTATTTGTGTGTGTGTGTTGTGTATTTTAATGCTTATAAGAGTATGAGAGTATGTAGTTTAGCAATATGTGTGCAATAAGTCAGGTGATGAAGATCAGGTGATTTTAGAGGATGATTTACAAGTTGCACAGAGACTTTCAGTGAGGATGCTCCCTTATGAAGTAGAAATCATGGGAGCTCAGTAGGTTTTGTCAAAAGTTGTTCAAATGAGTTCAGTGATAAAGCACGAGTCTGTACCTGCTGCAGGTGTCCCAGGACATTGACCCTGCAGTCGAAGACGCCTTTCCCCTCGGCGGAGTAGAGCTTATGGATGAAATCAGTGGTGTAGTGCACATGACATTTCTCATTCCTGTAAACAGGGCAATTTTACATTTACAGTCTCATTAAGCTGCTAAATCTCAAGCATAAAGTCACAAAATAAAGGAATTAAATCTACAGAAAAAGTGGATGAGTTTGTTTCTTCATCAGATTTGGAGAAATGCAGCATTGCATCACTTGCTCACAATTGGAGTGAATGGGTGCCGTCAGAATGAGAGTCCAAACAGCTGATAAAAACATCACAATAATCCACAAGTAATCCACACCACTCCAGTCCATCGGTTAATGTCTTGTGAAGCCAAAAGCTGCATGTTTGAGAAACAAATCCATCATTAAGACGTTTTTAACTTTAAACCGTTGCTTCTGGTTAAAATACAAGTCCATAATAGCACTTCCTCCAGTGAAAAGTCCATCTCTTGTTGTCTCTCACATCAAAATCCAACCACATATTTGTTTAGAGCTGTTTAAACGCTGCTTGATCTGTGCAGATTTCTCTCCTGATTCACACCAGAACACTTTTTCACTGGAGGAAGCGTTATTATGCATTATGGACTTGCATTTTAGCCGGAAACAATGGTTTAAACGTCTTAATGATGGATTTGTTTCTTACAAACACGCAGCTTTTGTCTTCTCCAGATGTTAACTGATGGACTGGAGTGCTGTGGATTACTTGTGGATTATTGTGATGTTTTTATCAGCTGTTTGGACTCTCATTCTGACGGCACCCATTCACTGCAGAGCATCCATTGCTGAGCAAGTGATGCAATGCTATATTTCTCCAAATCTGATGAAGAAACAAACTCATCCTAATCTTGGATGGCCTGAGGGTGAGTACATTTTCAGCAAATTTTCATTTTTGTATGAACTATTCCTTTAAAATGTAATTAAAGAAATACAAATTGTTTCATTATTCATACATTTAATAAGCTATAATTTAATTACTGATGTAAACATTATGGTTGTGAGTCATTCATAACTAAAAGCCTTTTACATCAGTAAACCTAGCATTGTATATTACAAAAAAAATGTTGCTTTGTATTTGACAAATTGCTTTTGTTCCTTTTCTGTAAGTTGCTTTGGATAAAAAATGTAAATGTAAAGGTTTAAATTCCAACTCAACCCACATGAGGTCGCCAGAGATACAGATGAGATCAGGGGAGAAATACTGTATCTTATTTTATAATATTTATAGTATTTAATAGTTTGTTTTTATGTCTAGACTAGACCTGTATATAAATATGTAATTCATTTTGTGATTTAAACAAGTATGTGAATTGCAATGATGCAACAGTTATAATTCTTAGTCATTTTATAGAATTCATTTTAAAAACAATTTAACTACCAGTCAAAAGTTAAGATTATTAGAATGATTTATGAAGGATCATGTGACACCGAAGACTGGAGTAACCATGCTGAAAATTCAGCTTTGATCACAGAAATAAATTACATTTTAACATATATTCACATAGAAAATTTATTTTGGTTATTTTAAATTATAATAATATTTCACAATTTTTACTTTAGTTTGATCAAATAAATGCAGCCTTGGTGAGCATAAGGCACTTTCAAAAACATTAAAGAAAAAGCATAATTATTCCATGTCTATTCCTATTTTGACTGGTAGTTTAGATCCGCAAGCGTACATCTTAAATTTTGTGATGTGGATAAAGATGCAACAACTTAGGAACCTACAAATGTGTTGCAGACCAAAAAAGCTAGACAGATTTACCTCAGCACCAGACCTCTCTGAATGTCCTTCTTCATTTTCTCGGTCAAATGCTCCACATTGGTCTAAAAAAAGTATCAAACTTTCTTAATATACTAAAAAAACAGCATTTATTCTTCTGGGATGAGCAGATGTGAGGAGCATCAGGAGTGTTACTCACCTTGAGGTCATGGATGTTGAATGGATCTTCAAAAATATAAGCGGCGTCCGCACCGACAGCGATGCCTGTGGTGGTTGCCAGATAACCGCAGTATCCCCCCATAGTCTCCACCACAAAGACCCTCCTCTTGGTCCCTGTGGCCGACTGCTTGATCTTATCACAGCTCTTCATAAAACAAAGACGCACTTCAGATCAATAACTGGAGAATGGATGCAGAGAATCAATAACACAAACTGCATCTTTATTAAAAGCTCATGCGATAAAGGGAGTAAGATTTGGCAGGTGACTTCAGATGAAAGCTCTGCTTCAAAACTTAGTACACTAATGAGCCTAAAAGTACATTTACATTTAAAATTGATCAGATGCATTTATACAAAGCGACTTCCATTGCATACACACATGGTATGCATTTGAACAGTTCATGCATTCCCTGAGAACCGAACCTATGACTTTGCAAAATACACAGGACACATTTTATTCATGTGTTTATCATTTTACGCCATATCAGCAAACTTCATGGCAAACTCAAGAATATAGTCCTAATAACAATACTTCAATTAATTGAATATAATAATTTTAAAACTATATTCTTTTTTACAAACCAACAAAAATAAAAAAATTATATAAAATCTTTCAAACTGATATTTAACAAAATACAAAGCACATAAATATTAAGTCATATTGTCTGTTTTTTATTTATTGTTTTTGCATTTATAATTGCCATTACTCTGACTCTGTCTGTTATTTTGGGTGCATTTTTTTTCAGTCGTATTGCATTGTGGGATTGCCTTTTCTGAAAATGATGCATGCATAAGGCAAAAGAAGGCATCATAGACAGCATCATATTTATGCTACATATTTTTTGGAAAAGCATTTGCATTTAATGCATCTATGATGCCCTAAAATGCTGCCTATGTAGCAGGGTTATTATAGTTAACTAAAACCATTAAAAAAATGTTATTTGAAATTAAATAAATGTTAACTGAAATTAAATAAAATATTTAAAAAACATTTTATTTCAGCTAGTTTCCAAGGCAACATTTCTCATTTTCATTTAGTTTAATCTGATGCTCTAAAATAACTAAAATTGTAATAAAAATGAATAAAAACTATATAGACATATTTAAATATATATATATATATATATAAACACAACAAAATTACAAAAAATTGAACTAAAAGTAAAATGAAAACTAAATATAAAAACTAATTCAAAATATTTATAAAAACTTGTTCTGCCTATATTTGGAAAAACATATGTGTTGATGCCCTAAAATGCTGAATATGTAGCAGGATTATTATAGTTAAGTAAAACTAAAACTAAAAACCTAAAGAAATATTTTAAATTCAAAAAATGTTAACTGAAATCAAATATTAAAAAATGTAAATTTACTTATTCAGATAGTTACTAAAGCAACATTTATCATTTTCATTCAGTTTAACTTGATGTACTAAAATAACCAAAACTGAAATAAAAATAATAAAAACTATATAGACATATTTAAAAAAAATAAAGAAATAAACATGACAACACACAACAAAATTACTAAAAAATTTAACTAAAATTAAAATGAAAACAAAGTATAAAAATAAAAACGAATTGAAAATTTTAATCAAAATTATAATAGTATCTCAATGATACTAAAATAAGACTAACAGAGCCACAGTCTTTTCCAGTGACTTCTCCATGGTTTTGCAAGCCACATTTAGATTTAGTAAAATGCATGTGCCAGAGTAAATCTAAAAGAGCATATAAGAGTGTTTCTGAGTGCCGTGTGTCCTGTACTCACGGCCATCGCTGCGTTAACCGCAGTATCGCTGCCCAGACTGAAGTCCGTCCCTGGCACATTGTTGCTGATGGTGGCAGGGATGATGCACATGGGAATACATAATTCATCATAGCGTCCTCTTGCTTCAACCAACTCCAGGATGCCCTCATACGCCTGGATGTGACAGAAAATACAGTCAGATATCATCAAAAGCGGCTCGGACATTGTCTAATATCTCATTTTGTGTTTCATGGAAGATAACACAGGATGGAAATGATAACAAACCCGTCATTTGTGACCCTGGAGCACAAAAGCAGTCTTAAGTCGCTGGGGTATATTTGTAGCAATAGCCAACAATACTTCATAAGATGCATAAATCTCAATTTCAAAAAATTGACCCTTATGACTGGTTTTGTGGTCCAGGGTCACATTTGTGGGTGAACTACTCATTTAAGTGCATCGCATCACAATTGTTTTCTCTGTACCTCAAAACCACCAACGACGAGCAGTGACTGGATGCTGAACTTGTTGAGATTTTCCACTAGTTTCTCCATGCAGGTGCTTGGGAGGGTTCTGGACAATATTGCGGGTACAAAAGCTCAGTTTCATAGATGAAAGATGAAAGATTGGGTGAAAATGCATTGATTATTAAAGGTGACTAACCGTTTAGTTCCCAGCAGAGAGCCACCCTGACCTGTCCAGCCGGCCACCTGATTCCACGACACTTCATTCACCTGTAACATCACAGTGATTTCATGAATATTAATATAATCATTACTATTATTGTTCTAAATGAAAAACAGAAAGAGAACAGGCCTGTTTCATTCTTATATGCAGAACCTGTCAAAATAAAAGTCTGGTTTAACTTTGATTGTGAGAGAAATATATTGCTATTTTACAGCAGAATGTATTCTCAAAGTAATAATAATAATAATAATAATAATATTTATTGTTTAATATCAGAATTTTTCTTTCACATTTCATTTTAACAGTAAAGCTTTTAATCTTAACGGTTGTTTTAAACATTGTTTGCCAAAAAATAAAAGAAACTGCTACTTTTTTATCTGATTACATTTTAAAAGATAAAAGATTTAAAATTAAATTGTTAATGTTAATGCCTTCATTTGATTACCACCATTTTCGATAATAAATTTGTATTAAATCACAAACCCGGAAAAATTAAAACACAAGACAATTTCTGAAAAAATGTAACATTTGATAGGGCACTGCTATTTACTGAAAACGTTAAATAAATTATTAAACTGTTATTGTTTAATGAATTCAATTGATTAGACATGTTTTAAATTTTAATTTAACCATTACAGCAGAGTCCAGAAAAATTATAACAGAAAAACACAAAATTGGTGAAAAAATATAACAAGTTTCATAGGGCCCTGGAAATGTAATTAAAAATGCAATTATGGCGTTAAGTTTCAAGATTTTAATTAATTAGACATGCTTTTTGATTACATGCTTTTTTGATTTCAAACGGAATCCAGTACAATAAAAACAGAATTTGGAAAAAAATAAAATGGATTTCATAGGCCCTATACTTATATTTGTACATATATATATATATATGTATATATATATATATATATCTGCATTATTTCATATATATTAGTTAAAAACTACTAAAATGACAAAAGCACAAAACAAAATTACAAAAACGTCAACTAAAATGAAAATGAAAATAGGAAATATTAAAATTAAATCTTCAAAATATTAATTTAAAACTATAATAGTATCTAAATGATGATAAAATAACACCGTTTATTAATTAAAACCATAATAGTATCTAAATGATCCCAAACAAACACAGTTTCAGTCATAGGTCAGTCTCTCAAGTAAACTGATACAAAATAACTGAAAAATCATTCAGATGAGTTGTTCGTTACCGCTCCATTGGCCAGACCCTCGAAGCCATCGCTAACGATGTAAACCCGGTGTCCTGTGGCCAGACCGACCCTCACAGCCGACCGCATCGCAGCGTTCATGCCCGCGGCCGGAGCTCCCACGTTCAGGATGGCAATGGAGTGCTGGCTCTGAGGAAAACAGACAGAAACCAGTCAGTAGCTAACCAACCCGTCACTGAGTGCCACGTTACCAGACTTTCACCAAACATTCGCTCTTTTCTAACGGAAGTCTATGGAGGATCTGTGCTTGACATGGAGCTATCCAAAGAATAGGGTAAAACGTTGTTGATACGACACATGTAATAGTTACACGATGTATATATATATATATATGCAGTATTTATCTTTATCTTGAGAAATTCATATATGTGGCTCTCATTCTCAAATGAACATGATAAATTAAGTGTAAGATAAATTAATGCATTTATGTACTGTAGTTTCAAAACTAACTTTGAGTTCACAGTACCATAGTACAAGTTTAAGATTAGGATTTTATGATCCATATATCCTCCTGATAGCTGTAACACAATACGGTTTAATACCAGCAGTGACATTTACAGTTGTGTATATAACTATTAGTCAAATATTAATTAAGGAATCACACAATTTTTCTTTCATGTTTTAATTTTAACAGTTGTGCAGCACATTTAAAAATATTAATTAAATTGTTAATGTTTCATGCCTTCATTTGATCACCGTTTGATAAGAAATTTGCATTCAGTCATAAATACAGAAAAAATCAATCAGACAACACAGAATTTCTAATTATTGTAAAAATGTTAATAAATTATTAAAATGATTATTTAAAATTGGTCAATTGATTTAAAAATTGATTTAAAATGTAACTGAAATAAAAAAAAATGATTTCAGCTAATTGTCATTATATTTCTCATTATATTTAGTTTTACTTCATGCACTAAAATAACTAAAACTAAAACCAAAATAAAATTAATAAAAACTATATATATAAACTACTAAAAATGACAAATGCACACAACACAATTGCAAAAACTTTAAATTATTTTCTGAAAAATATAACATTTCATAGGGCCCAATTATCGTAAAAAAAAATGTAATAACTTATTAAATTGGTAATGTTCGATTAGACATGCTTTTTGATATTTAAAATGTAACTGAAATAAAAATAAAATACAAAAAGCTTTTTAGTTCAGCTAGTTAATTAAACCATTAAAATAGAATGCATTAAATACAGAAAATACAGCATTATACATGCAAAAGTATATAAAAAAATAAATAATAATAATTATATATATATATATTTTTTTTAATTAATTTATTTATTTTTTAAATATGCTTTTGCATGTATAATGCTGTAAAATGAGGGTTAAAGTCGTGACGCTGTGGTGTTGATGTGTTACCGGGACCGCAGCTGGCTTCTGATAGGCCAGCAACTTATAAATGTTCCAGTTGTTCTCAAAACTCCTGTAAACAACATTATTTGATTCATTATTACTCATTCATGTGGAAAACAATCAGCTGAAACTTTGACCTCTGCAGGTTTATCTATTAATAAACACAGATAATGATAATGTGAATCTCACCTGCCCCGCAACTGGATGGCCTCTTCAAAACGCTTTTCATTCATGGCCCTCTGAACCTCTTTAGTCTTTAACAAACAGAGTAAAATTACTCTCTTTATAATGTCAGATAATATTTGAGACTGTTTGTCAGAAAATTTTTGAAGATTATCTTACCCAACTTAAGTAATTATATTATATTAAATATATAACTATTTAAACAAATGACAAAAGCACATAACAAAATTAATAAAACTTCATAATTTTTAAATAAATATAAATAAAATATTTTTACTAACACGTTATTTAAATGAAAAGGTGTATCTGTTAATATTATGTAATGGACCTTACATTTTTATTTGACTTATCTGATTTACATTTGAAAAGATTAATTTAACTGTTATAGTTTTATGCCTTGATTTTATGCCTTGATTTGATCACCACCATTTTTGATAATAAATCTGTATTAAATCATAAATCCAGAAAAATTAACACAGAATTTCTGAAAAAAATAAATAAAACATTTCATAGGGAAAAATGGAAAAATGTAAATAAAAGAATTAAATTGTTAATATTTTATGAATTCAATTACTGTAATTAGACGTGTTTTGATTATTACAATTTAATTTAATTATTACTACGGAATCCAGAAAATTTTTTAAAATGGAAAACACAGAATTTGAAAAATTATTATTACTTAAACTAAAATAAAAATTGAAAATCTAAAAATAAAAGCTAATTCAAAATATGTGACCCTGGGGCACAAAAGCAGTCTTACGTCACTGGGGTATATTTGTAGCAATAGCCAAAAATACATTGTATGGGTCAAAATTATAGATTTTTCTTTTATGCCAAAAATCATTAGGATATTAAGTAAAGATCATGTTCCATGAAGATATTTTGAAAATTTCCTACCGTAAATATATCAAAACTTAATTTTTGATTAGTAATATGCATTGCTAAGGACTTCATTTGGACAACTTTAAAGATGATTTTCTCAATATTTTGATTTTTTGCACCCTCAGATTCCAGATTTTCAAATAGTTGTATCTCGGTCAAATATTGTCCTATCATAACAAACCATACATCAATGGAAAGCTTATTTATTCAGCTTTCAGATTGACCCTTATGACTGGTTTTGTGGTCTAGGGTCACATATTAATAAAAACCAATGTTAATTTTTAACATTTACTAACACATTACTAAAATCAAAAGTTGTATCTGTTTGGCATATCAAAAAAAATGTAATAAAATTTTTGAAGATTATCTGACCCAACGAAGTTTTGCCATAACAATAGCAGTAAATATGCATGAAAAAATACGCATAATAATAATAATAATGTTTGGCTGGAAATGTAAGAGTTCAAGTTAAAAGAAAGCAATAAAAAAATAAAATAAAATAAAAATAATAAAGAGCATGAGAGTTTAAAAACAGTTTGCTGAACTGCTGAAGACTCACCATCTCCACTGCCTCTATTAGCGGGAGACGCACAGCCTGGTTTCCTGATAGGCCGATCACACAGGCGGGAGTGTCTGGCCCCGCCTCCAGCAGGGCCACCACGGCCTCGACGCCCATCTTACTGCTCTACAGAACAAAAGACCCAAATCCTTTCCTCAACATCATGAAAACCGATAATCACGCCATGACTGAAAATGATTCTGCGGGTTTAATTGAAATGCTTTATTTACCAGCACTCTGTCAAAGGCTGACGGCGTCCCGCCCCGCTGAACGTGACCCAGAACAGTGACCCGCGTGTCATACCCCAGCCGCGACACCACCAGCTGCAGCAATTACAAGTCATTCATACACATTAGCTACGTTCGTCTAATGTGATTGGACAAGTATCCTTATTAGAGCGCAGACGCTTTTTGAGTTTTTAGCAATAGCTTTTTTTATGTTTTTATAAAAAAAAAAAATTAAAAAAATCTGAACAACTAGATATAAACTCAGAATTCTGAGAAAAAAGTAAAAATGCAAGATATAAACTCAAAATTCAGAGGAAAAAAAATTGCGAGGTATAAACTCAAAAAAAGTAAAATCTCAAGATTTAAACCGAGAATTTCAAGAAAAAAAATACATTTGCAAAATATAAACTCAAAATTCTGAGAAAAAAAGTAAAAATTGCGAGATTTAAACTCAGAATTCCACGGAAAAAAGTAAAATAGCGAGATTTAAACTCAGAATTCCACGAAAAAAAGTGAAAAATGCGAGATTTAAACTCAGAATTCCACGAAAAAAAGTACAATTGCGAGATTTAAACTCAGAATTCCACGAAAAAAAGTAGAATTACGAGATTTAAACTCAGAATTCCACGAAAAAAAGTAGAATTGCGAGATTTAAACTCAGAATTCCACGAAAAAAAGTACAATTACGAGATTTAAACTCAGAATTCCACGAAAAAAAAGTAAAATTGCGAGATTTAAACTCAGAATTCCACGAAAAAAAGTAAAATTGCGAGATTTAAACTCAGAATTCCACGAAAAAAAGTAAAATTGCAAAATTCAAACTCAAGAATTGCAAGATGTAAATTCAGAATTCAGAGAAAAAAGTTAGAATTGCGAGATAAAAAGTCGCAATTACATTTTTTTTTAACATTTTTATTCCAATGAGCTTTCATACAAAGTAGCTTCAAAAAAAAAAAAAAGTGTTGCAGAATTGATCAATTATAAATTAATTCAATTTCAGCTGTAAAGCAGCTCTACAGAAAACAATTTCATGACTTTATATCAGGCAACTTAATATCACTTCTTTTCTTTTTTCACATTTAATACGTGTGAATTGAAGGTAAACCATATGAAAACACTGATATGAACTCACATCTTTGACGTAGTTGGAGGTGATGGCTTGACCGCTTCTGTTGATGGCTCCTTCAGCGATGATAATGATGTTCAGTCTGGATCCTTTACTGCGGCTCTGAAAACACATCCAGCGTTCTGTTAGTACAATTATTCAGAAATAAAACTGGACTGTTGTTATCTTTGTTATTATTTCTGCCTGATCTGACATTTAAACATGACTGTTGTTTGTGCAACCTAATGCAGTCAGGCTGAATCATTAATATTAAATAATATTTTTCACTTGCAAAGAATTTATTCATTTAGATTTTTTTGTTCATTGAATATTATTTTGACTAATAAAAATACATTTTATTAATTGAAATAAAGCTGAAATAAAATATAAATATCTGATGAAAACGTAAAAAATTTTTAACATTCGACAGATTACAAAATTCACTGAGACAAAAAAAGTTTACGATACGGTACTAAATTACTAAAACTGAATTAAAAATAAATTAAAGGGGTCATATGATGCTGCTAAAAAGAACATTATTCAGAAATACACATAAAAAACTAAAACTAATACAAATGACAAAAGTACATAAAACCTTGAATTACATAATATAAAATACATTAAGTAAAATAATAAAAAAATACTAAAACTGAATTAAAAATATATTAAAGCTCAAAAGAAATATACATAAAAAACAAAAACTAAAAAAAATTAATATAAATGACAAAATTACATAAAAACCTATATAATATAAATTACGCTGCTGAAGACTTGCCATGTCCAAAAATCAGGTTCATTAATTAAAACATAACGTAAATAAAACTGAAATATTTGCTAACTTAAATTAATTACAAAAAAATTAATTGAAATAAAAACGTACAGTACAGTTTGAGATACAATACTAAATTACTAAAACTTACATAAAAACGAATAAAAATGACAAAAGCACATAAAAACAAAAATTTAAATTAAAACTTGAAATGTAAAAATAAAGGCTAATTCAAAATATTAATAAATAATGAATATTAATAAAATATTAATAAATAATAAATACTATGATAGCATTTAAATAGTACAAAAATAATGGTTAGGGTTTGGTCTAATAACCAACGACCAATTAATTACATGCTAATTGATGGCATTGATAAATCCGCTCATGTGCCCCCGTGTCTCACCTCTCCCAGCCGAGCGCACATGAGCTCTTCCCAGCCGTCCTCAGGAGGGGCTTCTGGGATAAAGAGCCAATCGGCTCCAGACGCCAGAGCTGAAACCAGCGCTAGATACCTGCAGCAGAACACACACTGCAGTCAAAGCTTTGTTTGGTGAATTATTCCTAATCGCTGTAGTTACTAGGGCTGGGTAAAAAATATGGATATCCCGATATTAATCGATTCTCTTTTTTACGCAATGATATCGATTCTTAAATCCCAAGAATCGATTAGTCTAGTCTGTTTTCAGTTAATGGACGGAACATTGAAGGGCACTTCCCATCCAATAAATCACAATAAGCATTGTGCTTTGATGCTTTTAATATGAAACAAAGTCCCAAGTTTCAATTTATGTCCATTGTATTGCAGTATTCAAACAATAAATGCCATTTTGGCGCTGTTTAATGTGGAGTGAAAGATCGCTGTAGCGCGGCACGCCTTCCTTCAGTTCAATAAAAGCGGCAGCGCGCCAATAAATCACAATAAGCATTGTGCTTTGATGCTTTTAATATGAAACAAAGTCCCAAGTTTCAATTTATGTCCATTGTATTGCAGTATTCAAACAATAAATGCCATTTTGGCGCTGTTTAATGTGGAGTGACAGTAGTATGGGATTACCTTTGTGCCAGTTAAAATGAATTTAATTTTTCAAGAAACTTATGAAAATATAAATTGAAACTGAATAAAATGTCTTTGAAACTGACTTCATTTTTAATACACTGCATGTTTTGCAACTGTTTTCTCTTCTTGTATTCGCTGATCTGTACTTACAAATGCGCTTCCAGAGTTTTCATTTAAGCTTCTGAAGTTTTCATTTAAGCTTCTGAAGTTTTCGTTTATGCTTCTGAAGTTTTCGTTTATGCTTCTGAAGTTTTCATTTATGCTTCTGAAGTTTTCGTTCACCATTCTGGCACAAATCTCTCGTGGGGGTGGGACTAGCAGCGGTGTGTTCTCATTGGCTACTAAGTTTTTGATTGACAGCTTCTTGACCTGGAAGTGAAGGCGTCAATGTTGCCTTGCCAGTGTGGATGTGAGCATCTGTTAGCGGCTTCCAATTTCATTTTAGTGATATAAAGTTAGGAGTTTTGTTATTTTAATTCAGTCTGTATTTATCTGTTGCTACTACTATAAATTTATATATATTTTTTATAAAAAAATTGAAGTATTGAAGTAGAAATATTATTAGGTAATTGTAACTTTATTATTTTAAAAACTTCATTGTGTAACTTTAACAGTTGTATGCTACAGCTTACAAATCAGTCAATTTTAACCTTCATTATATTATAGTAATGTAGTACCAAATGACTCTCATGTATATTTTACAGCATTAGTTGAGAGATTTTTTTTCCTTGAGAAAATTTGGCAAGTACTGTACCTGATATATATCCAAAATAATCAATATTGAATCGAATCGAAAGCTTGTGAATGAGAATCGAATCGAATCGTGAAATTTGTGTCAAAACCCAGCCCTAGTAGTTACTGTGTGAGAAAACATCAGTGTGAATTGCTAAGGCACTGTAAGAATGTTTCGGTGGTTGCTAAGACACTACGGGTGGTTGCTAGGGCACTGTAAGAATGTTTCAGTGGTCACTAAGATATTCCAGGTGGTTGCTAGGGCATTGTAAGCATGTTTGTGTGCTTGCTAAGATATTCCGGGTGGTTGCTAGGGCATTGTAAGAATGTTTAGGTGGTTGCTAAGATATTTTGGGTGGTTGCTAGTGCATTGTAAGAATGTTTGGGTGGTTGCTAAGATATTCTGGGTAGTTGCTAGGGCATTGTACGCATGTTTAGGTGGTTGTTAAGATATTCTGGGTGGTTGCTAGTACATTGTTCGCATGTTTCGGTGGTTGCTTAGATATTCTGGGTGGTTGCTAGGACATTGTACGCATGTTTAGGTGGTTGCTAAGATATTCTGGGTGGTTGCTAGGGCATTGTAAGAATGTTTCGGTGGTTGCTAAGATGTTCTGGGTGGTTGCTAGGACATTGTACGCATGTTTCGGTGGTTGCTAAGATATTCTGGGTGGTTGCTAGGGCACTGTAAGAATGTTTAGGTGGTTGCTCAGATATTCTGGGTGGTTGCTAGGACATTGTACGCATGTTTCGGTGGTTGCTTAGATATTCTGGATGGTTGCTAGGACATTGTATGCATGTTTCGGTGGTTGCTAAGATATTCTGGGTGGTTGCTAGAGCACTGTAAGAATGTTTAGGTGGTTGCTCAGATATTCTGGGTGGTTGCTAGGACATTGTACGCATGTTTCGGTGGTTGCTAAGATATTCTGGGTGGTTGCTAGGGCACTGTAAGAATATTTCAGTGGTTGCTAAAATATTCTGGGTGGTTGCTAGGGCATTGTAAGAATAATTCAGTGGTTGCTAAAATATTCTGGGTGGTTGCTAGGACACTGTAAGAATATTTCAGTGGTTGCTAAGATATTCTGGGTGGTTGCTAGGGCATTGTCTCTCAAATAATCCCAGATCTCAGGATGTTTATATGTTTGTAATCTTCCCATGACAGAAACTCACCCGCAGTGGCGACCCATGACCTCCAGCACGAATGTGCGCTGATGACTGAAAAACACAATCAATAAAACAACATGAGCAGAGAATCTGGGCCAAACATACTGTAGACTGACTTTATGTGAAACTATCTGTGAGTGAGACACATTTCCTCTGTGTGTGAAGAGTGAAGAGACGAGCTGAGACAAGAATTCAGCACATTCACTGCATTCCTGAACAAACGAGGAAAAATCCCCTGATGAACGACAGGAAATCACAGTCGTCACAGCCTGTGGCCATGAATAAACCTTTAAATTAATTCACCATTAATTAGTTTATATTTTCTTATCTACATGTGTCTTAATATCACTGAGATAATATTATAGTTTTTATCAGTATTTTGAATTAGCATTTATTTTTATATTTTTCATTTTCATTTTAGCTAGTTTAGTCATCTTGTTTAAGATTTTAATATATAAAGTTAAACTAAATTAAAATAATACAAAATATTTTTTTAATATTTTATTTTACTTCAGTTAACATTTATTTTTATATTTTCCATTTTCATTTTAATTGTAGCTAAAGTTTTATTAATTTTGTTTAAGATTTTAGTATATAAAGTTAAACTAAATTAAAATAATAAAAAAAAACGTTTTTATATTTTATTTTACTTCAGTTAACATTTATTTTTATATTTTCCCTTTTCATTTGAATTTTAATTAAAGTTTTAGTAACTCTGTTTTGTGTTTTTGACATATTTAGTAGTTTTGTTTTTAAATATGTCTATATCGTTTTTTTTATTAATATTTCTTTATTTTTTGGATTTATTTTAAGTTAAACTAAATTAAACTACTAAAAATTTAAGTATTTTTAATATTTTATTTTACTTCAGTTAACATTTATTTTATTTAGTTTAATTATTTAAGTTTTAGTAATTTTGTTGTGTTTATTTTTTAGTAGTTTTTGTAAATATGTCTATATAGTTTTTATTTCAGTTTAAGATTTATTTATTTTAGTACATCAGGTTAAACTAAATTAAAATAATACAAAAATGTAAAAGTATTTTTATATTTTATTTACTTAATTTAATATGCATTTTATTTCAAGCAATGAAGTTAAAGTTTGAATTTTGTTGTGGAATTTTGTCATGTTTAGAAGTTTTTGTAAATTTGTTTATATATTTATAATTAATTTTATTTCAGTTTAAAATGTATTTATTTTAGTACATCTAGTTAAACTAAATTAAAATAGATTTTGTTTTTAAATATATATTTTATTTTTATTTCAGTTAACATGTATTTTTTCCAAGTAATGAAAATGTTTTTTTTTATATATAAAGATTAAAGTTTTAGTAATTTTGTTGTGGATTTTTCTCATGTTTAGTAGTTTTTATAAATTTGTTTATAATAAAAAATTAATTTTATTTCAGTTTAAGATTTATTTATTTCAGTACATCCAGTTAAAGGCACAATATGTAAGATTTTTTAATTAAAATATCCAAAAACCACCAGAACAGTGTTATATATTTTGCTCACTTGTATACTTATATTATCCCAAATGTTTCGAAGAATGTTTAAATCCAGAGAAATAAGCAATTTTAACTAGTGACACGCAGCGTGTCCATAGTGTCATTGTGTTGCCTGCCAATGATGTCATAACCCCTCGATTTCCGAGTAGGTTTTGTTTTGTAGAAAACATGGAAACACCAAAGACACTTCAATATGTTGTGTGTTTTATTAGACCGGTGACGACCGCACAGAGTAGCATTATAACAGAACTTTCAAATGTATCTAGTATGATAAAACAGCGCTGCTTTACCCCATATACGCACGACCGGAAGCAGCGGAAGCGCTCGACTGTGGCATAATAAAAGCTCCGCTGCTTTACCCCACATACGCACGACCGGAAGGAGCGGAAGCGCTCGACTATGGCATAATAAAAGCTCCGCTGCTTTACCCCACATACGCACGACCGGAAGGAGCGGAAGCGCTCGACTATGGCATAATAAAAGCTCCGCTGCTTTACCCCACATACGCACGACCGGAAGGAGCGGAAGCGCTCGACTATGGCATAATAAAAGCTCCGCTGCTTTACCCCACATACGCACGACCGGAAGCAGCGGAAGCGGTCGACTGTGGCATAATAAAAGCTCCGCTGCTTTATCCCACATACGCACGACCAGAAGGAGCGGAAGCGGTCGACTGTGGCATAATAAAAGCTCCGCTGCTTTCGAGCCGTGTGTCGCGCTCGTTCATCGGCCTCGTTTCGTTTCGCTGGCTTTCAGCCTCACCCTGCTTCATTCTACTACGTTAATAAATCATTAGCTCATCCATGAACATGATTTCTGCCCGAGTCCCGTCAGATTGCATCGACTGTGGGGATGAAACAGTGTCATCTAACTACGCCTTTGTCTATTTGTTTATTTTGAATATGCGCCCTCTAGTGGCGAAAATTACATATTGTGCCTTTAAACATATTTACTTTAAACTTTATATATATTTTATTTTTATTTCAGTTAACATGTATTTTATTTCAAGTAACGAAAATGTATTTTGAATGGTTTTAGTTATTGGTTTTAGTTATGTCTAATAACTCTGCTAAAGTAATCTGAAGTGAACTGTTCACTGAAGCTCATCAGGACGTGCTTCAGACCTGGTGGCTGTGGTGGTGATGGCGTCGATGATCTCAGTGATGCGGTTGAGGGCCGAATCAGCGCCGATGGTCATGTCTGTCCCACAGAAATCATTATCGATGGAGCCCACCAGTCCCACGATGTTCAGGTGTCCGTGCTGCTTGGCCGTTTCCGCTGTGATTCGACCTGAGAAGAAGAAGAGGAAGATGTGTTAGTGTGTGACCAGTTCATTCTGACCCAAAACAATCCACAGACATCCTCTTTGTGCCAAAATATTTAGTTAAATGCTGCTGTTCATCAGTATCTTCAACATACAGTTATATAAATTATTATTGTTATTGTATCCATTTGTATTAATTTTGTATTGTATTAATTTTAAAGCAGTCAAATTCAGACAAAAATACAAAAAAAGACATATAAATAAATTAATAATATTATTATTAATATTAATAAATAAATGAAATTAACTGACTAATTGAATAAATAAGTTAATTTAAAAACAAAATAAAATAAATACATAAATAAATGTAAAATAAAAAATATAAATATTTATAACAGATTAAAAATGATT
>NW_015555810.1:625914-631277 GCF_001515605.1 Sinocyclocheilus anshuiensis
TACTTATTACATATTTAAAATGATGTGGCTCCTTCAGTGGAACAACTTAAATGAAGTTACATACTTTTTGTGGTATAGCTGACTAGTTGACTGTAGCTGAACTTCTTTAAGCGATGAGTAGCTTGTATCTTGAGAAACTACAGTTTCAAACTGGTTTCCTGAACACTGTTGCAGAGTAACAGGCTTGCCCTAAACGGACTTTGATAACGGCCTTCATAAAGATTTATGAGATTCTTATCCTGAAGAGGCTTTCCTGCTGGAGTCGTCATTCATGAGCTTGAGGCAGCTCTGGAAGTAAACTTCTCTAAAGTTTCAATTCAGTCATTCATTTTTGCAATGCAGTTTAGTGATGCACCTTTAAAATACATCTGATGGCAAACTATGAAGTAAAGAGTAAAGCTCATTGTTTTTTCCACATGAATCATTCTGCACAACATCAGAGCATGTTATGGTATTGTGATGCAGAAAACATGGATGGAATTGCAGAATCCAATCCAATTAGTTAATTTTTTGGCACTATTTTTCCATCCACGTTTTAATGTAAACAGCAAATCTCTATTGTCCAGCAGTTTGTTTGCAATAAACTACATTTGATTGCATTTTAAAAGATTAATTAGTTTCATGCATTCATTTGCTTGCCACCATTTCTGATAATAAATCTGTATTATCACAGAATTTTTTACACTTTTTTTTTTAAAGAGCACTATTATTGTTAAACTTTTAATAATTATTAAATTGTTAATGTTTTATTCATTCAATTGCTTACACATCCTTTTTGATTATTAAAATTTAATTCAAATGGAAAACATGGAATTTGAGGAAAAATAAAACAGAATTTCGGAAGAAATAAAACAGCTTTCATAGGCTCCTAATAGAATGTGAAAATATTTATATATAGTTTTTATTCATTTTTATTTAGTTAGTTATATCAAGTTAAACTAAATGAAATTGAGAAATGTTGCCTTGGGAACTAGGTGAAATAAAAAAGGTTTTTATATATATATATATATATTATTATTTCAGTTAATGTTTATTTTATTTCAAGTAACGAAGCAAGTATTTCTTTATGGTTGTAGTTAAATATAATAACCCTGTCTGGCATATATATCACCATATCCCTAATGATATTGAGAAGAAGAGGGTAAAATGTGCTTAATTTTCATGGAAATTATGTCAAAAAAAATTTTGGGGAAAAAAATGGATTAAAACAAAAAAGAAAAAAAAACAAAAAACTTTTTTTCCAATGAGCATTATTATTACAATATTACAATATTAATAACTTACTAAACTGTTAATGTTTAATAAATTCAATTCTTAGACATTATTTTCGATTATTAAAATGTAATTAAAATGGAACAAATAAAAATAGAAAACACAGAATTTGGGAAGAAATAAAACAGATTTCATTGGGCCCTACTAATGTGATTTGGTACCTTTCTTCAGCAGCTCATCGAGGAGTCCGCTCCACTCGGAGCGGAAGATGTTGGCCCCGGTGAGGCTGCCGTCTCCTCCACACACACACAGGTTGGAGATGCCACGCTTGACCAGGTTAAAGGCAGCAGCTAAACGGCCCTCTCGTGTGGTGAAGGCCTTACAGCGCGCGCTGCCGATCACCGTTCCTCCCTGAGTGAGCAACACACATGCACTGCTGTTACACATGCAGACACTGCATTAGTGCATCTGATGTTTTAATCATAGAGAGGCATTTATTGCAATGCTTCGACAAGGGCAAACTGTTCACAAATGCATGTCAGCGCTGCGGCCGAACAGTTGCACGCATGCATCAGAGTCAAGCATTCAAAGGAAACGCAGCACAGCAGTCAGTGCACACATACAAATACAAAACACACAAACAAAAAAGACTCCCCAACTTTTCTGTCAGCCGAATCCCTTAGATGTAAAATAATTCTCAGTTCCCCTAAGAATTGAAGTTATCATTTTCAATTTCATATGTTACCAGATAAACAGATAAAATATTTAAATTTTTTTCAAGTGTTTTTTTTATTTTGAATGTTTTGAATTTTTAAATAAGTTATTTTTTTAAATAAATATTTTTAAAGATTAAATATTTTACCTGTTAATTGCATTCCATTATTATTATTGTTGATTCAACTCCAAGTATAAAAATGAAGATATAAATATATATTACTGTTGTACATTACAGTTGTCCTTTAAAATAAAATATAAATATTTGATAATAATAGCATATATATATATATATATATATATATTACTCTTGTAAAATAAATATTTTAAATGCACAAACACACATATATAATTTCATTAATTATAAAATAACTTTTATTTTATTAAGTATAAAATAACTTTTATTTTATATAATTTTTTTATATATAATAAAATATATAAATATTTTATATTATAATTGCATTAAGTATAAACATGTAAACCTGGATGTTGCTATTTTTCCCAAAGTTTTGAAAGAATCCACACAGAAAGGACATAAAACAGCAGTAGACCGTGTGACTCGTGCATTATATTCAAAGTTATTTTGTGTGAGAAACAGACCGTTGTTGATAATCTTGTCCTTTCAGATTAAAAAATGTTGCATTGATGCATCAAGCTCAGTTCCAGCACACATGACGCTCAGTGCCGGGTTGACATCAAACTTGACACAATGCATCAACAAATGTGATTGCAAATGAGATTTGGGAGCAGATGGGAGGTTTATAATTTCACTGAAACAATAACGGCATAAGGGTTTGAAATGACACGAGTGTGAATAAATGATGACAAATCTTCATTTTTGGGTGAACTGTCTCTTTAAAAGTCTCCATGAACACTTTCAAACCAGATTGTATGTTAAAAACTGCAGAAAAATAACGGACACACTTCATCACAGAAATCTTAATATTAAGATCTCTGTCTGCTGGACAAGTAGGTAATAATTTGATACTCAATTCAGACCGAACTCAGTGCATACATGTCAAGTATATATACAGTAGACCACATTTCACTACTGAATGGAAAAGAGCACTTAGGATACTATATGCATCATCTATAGCAGGTTAACATAACACTTCTGTTACTCTAAAGTCTTTATTTCACCAGCATCAGAGCACATGCAGCAGGACAGCTTACCAGTTTACCTGCTTAACTGAAGAACACAGAACAGACTGAAGAGAAAGAGCTGCAGGTCAACAAAACTATTAAAAACCATTTTCATTCATTGAAAAAGAGCTGAAATAAAATATAAATATTAGATTCTTAAATAAAGAAAAATTAAATATTGGAAATGTTGCCTTGATTTAAGTTTAAATTACTAAAATGTCTAAAACTGAAATAAAAATGAATTAATTACTTAATGTGAAAACTGAAAATGCAAAAATAAAACCTAATTTGAAACGTTAATACATACACTCTAAAAAATGCTGGGTTGTTTCAACCCAACTTTGGGTCAAATATGGACTAACCCAACCGTTGGGTTAAAATTTTACATTAAATTTTTAACCCAAAAGTTGGGTTAGTCCAAATTTGACCCAAAGTTGGGTTGAAATAACCCAGCATTTTTTAGAGTGTACTATTAAAGTATTAAAATCATATTAAACTAACACTGCACTGCAGCAATAATATTGTAGTTTTTATTCATATTTTCCATTTTAATTAAAAAAATTTTTTTGTTTTAGTACTAATTTTGTTGTGTTTTTATCATTGAGATAAAGAACACTTAAAGAACTAAAACTGAAATAAAAATTAATAAATTCCGCTAATGTGGCGGTGGCACATTATATATGTCTAGTTAAGGACACCGACTTTTATTTATTTACAGGCGATTTATTGAGATTTAATTAACTTGCTTTATTGTGTTAGACAGCTCATTCTTTCCGCACGAAGATGAGCAAATCATTGAGCTGGTGTGCACACGTTTCTTTTCCGGTGGGCAACTGGGTTACGTAGACATGTTCCAAACCCGGTGCAAAAAACACTATTATTTTCGATTTATAGACATATAAAAAAGATAATCGCCTCATATCGATATTTGAATAACACGTAAGCGTGACGTTGAACCGTCGATACATTAGTTGCGCTGCTACAGCCTTAAAATAACTACGCAAACCTGTCATCATAAGAGAATAATGAGGCTGTTAAAATGTGTTGTAGCTGTTGACTATATGTTACTATTAAGTCAACAATATTAAGTTTTAATTAAGGTTTTGTTTTTAATATTTTGACATATCAAGCATGGAATAACGTGCGGAAACTTCATGTTAGTGAATAATAAACAAGCCTGTGCTCCATTCTGACATGCCATGGATAGGGAAACCTTTCATAACTGCTGCAGTTTGGTCAAAATGCCCCTCTCAGCACTGCTCCTCTCATTTCATTGAGTACATAGAGAGAGAAATACCCTACCCCAAATTATTCAAGAAATACTTAATCCCGAATCAACCCTGCATGTTTTCCAAAAAATTCACAGAAGACTGGAATTGCAGAAAAAACTGGGTCACGGCTGATGGAAAACCTAACTTCCAAAGACTTCTGCATGAATTTGGTGAGCAAAGAATTATATTTCATTATACTTGCATCAATGTGTCATGCATTATAAGTTAGAAATTATCAGTCCTGCTCCAGCTCTAAAATCTAGATTGAAGAAATAAATGTGATAACTGCACATTACAGAACTGTAACATGTTCCTTTCAGCTCCTCCATTTATAATGTCCCTTATAAGCATGTATCTTGCATTGCTGGATTAAAAATTAACTAAAGTAGAAATTGTAAGATCATTTTGTTGGGTATTGATGAATAGCAATAAAAAAAAAAACTAAATCTAAATGTATACTCAATATGTTATATACATAAATAGCCTCATTTTACTATGCATATGAGAAGGCTGTTGCAAACTGCAGTGCAAAAGAATACAACTCCAACCCGAAGCAGATCATGCCTTTCAAGGAGTTTATGCAGTACTGGAGAGAGTACATTCAGAATGGGCATTCTGCACCCAAAGGATGTCTTTACGTAAAGGACTGGCATATGCAAAGGTACAGCTCTTCAAAAGCCACTCTAAAAAATGATGGGTTGTTTAAACCCAACTTTGGGTCAAATATGGACTAACCCAACCGTTGGGTTAAATTTTTACATTACATTTTTAACCCAAAAGTTGGGTTAGTCCAAATTTGACCCAAAGTTGGGTTGAAATAACCCAGCATTTTTTAGAGTGTACTATTAAAGTATTAAAATCATATTAAACTAACACTGCACTGCAGCAATAATATTGTAGTTTTTATTCATATTTTCCATTTTAATTAAAAAAAATTTTTTGTTTTAGTACTAATTTTGTTGTGTTTTTATCATTGAGATAAAGAACACTTAAAGAACTAAAACTGAAATAAAAATTAATAAA
>NW_015555810.1:631392-632065 GCF_001515605.1 Sinocyclocheilus anshuiensis
GGCTCTAATATATATATATATATATATATATATATATATATATATATACACACATAAATCTAAATCTAAATAAATAAATAAATATATATATATACATTTTAGCTTTACCCATTTTAGTATAAAGTCAAACTAAATGAAAATGAGAAATGCTGCATTTTTTATTTTTGTTTTAGTTAACTATATTAACCCTGTACAGTGGGATGTTTAACCAATGTGTCCATGAAGGAAGAGCTTATAATAGATGTTTAAATGTCTTTTTGCAGCTGTAGTGCTCTCAGACACAAACACATTTAAATGTTCTTAACTAGCACTACTGACTAGATCTAAACTGGCTACTGCACTAAACTGCAGCTCTATTGAGAACTGATTGATGCTCTTACCAGCTGAATTATATTGGTGACGCTTTGCCAGTTGGCTAGTTTAATGTTGTCTCCTCCGTCTACCAGCCCCTGATAACCCTGAAATCAAATCAAATACACACATTAATACTCATATATATATGTATATCATGTAAACATGTTTAAAGGGATAGTTCACCCAAAAATGAAAATCATGTCATCATTTACTCACCCTCAAGTTGTTTCAACTCTGTATAAGTTTGTTTCCTCTGATGAACACAAAAAGAAGATATTTTGAAAAAAAAAAAAAAAAAAAAAAAAAAACTTATGGAACG
>NW_015555810.1:632297-654719 GCF_001515605.1 Sinocyclocheilus anshuiensis
AAAAAAAAAAAAAAAAGTTGATGGCCCCCATTGACTTCCCTAGTATTTTTTTCCGTACTGTGGAAGTCAATGGGGACCACCAACTGTTTGGTTACCCACATTCTTCAAAATATCTTCTTTTGTGTTCAACAGAAAAAAGAAACTCTTTTGGAATAAGAGTGAGATGCCAGAATTCTTTTTTGGGTGAACTTTCCCTTTAATGTTATGCCACATCATTATTATCCATACATTAGCAAAGATCAGTGTAAAACATGAATGGCGAGAGCACCTCATAAACCAGATACACCTTGGCGCCCACATAGATGCCCATTCGGGTCACAGCGCGGATCGCTGCATTCATACCTGCAGAATTATATAGCATTTTATTAATCACACACAACGCTTAGTATTCAGATGTTTATATAGATGATCACTTCCCACATTAATTCAGATTATTACACGGCTCTGTGGAATACTTGATACTGATTGGTCAGCCGTGACATTCCAGTCACACCACTTATTACACAACATTTCACCACAAAAATAATTAAGGCAATACAAGAATTAAGACGAAAATGTTTTAAAACCTTACCAGTTTGTTAGTTCTCTTATAATCCATTAGAGCGTACAAAACAATCGTAGCAAAATGGCAGCAGCTGCGTTTATATGAAACGAGAGCGAGTCCGCGATACCAGGATGACACAATTAAATAATTGTACACCATTTTGAATCGAGTTTTAATATTTTATTAGCTAAACAAACACAAAGCTTCCAGCAAGAAAAAATAGTTCAAGCAAGAGTACAGCGCCGACTGCTGTTACCTGGATGAGCCTGTGTTATCAGCTTTTACCGGTTGTTATCGAGGGATAACATACCTCGGAATGTCGCGATTGACCAATCAGAATCAAGTATTCCACAGAGCCGTGTAATAATCGGAGATAACAACCGGCTGAATGTACATTATCCCTTACTTAATGAATGCTGCATTTTCAGTTTATGGCTTTTAATATAGTGCAAATTAATAATCTGATGCCATGTAAAGAAAATGTCCAGGTCTATTACCGTTTTTTTCTGTATTTTGGTCAAATAAACATGAACTTTTATTTCAGTTAATGTTTATTTTATTTCAAGTAATGATTTTTTTCATGTAAATAATGTCAATAGCAAATAATTAACAATAATAATAATACTAAATAAATAAAAATGCAAAACATTTAAATATAATTCATAGAATTTCTTATTTTGAAATATGATCTGCACATGTTCTTGCCCACCTACTGACATAAGCTGTAGAGGTTTATATGGCCTATTTACATAGATCTACTTTTCTAGTAATTTACTAAATTTCAGACAAATTATTGACCGCGGAGGTTCAAACGGAAACGTTCAATACATGATGAAATAATAATAAGATAAAATAAATGCATCTGAAAGAAAGGCTATAGGCTAGCTGACCAGGAGGCAGTGAAGGTCAGTTTTTAGGTCATTTCAGTCATATATGGATTCCTGTTTATTGGTCATCATATAAACCTCCTTTTGCATTTCGTTGCCATCGCATGAACAAACGTGGCTGCCTACATCATCTACATAAACACATCTTTTATTAGTTCGCATGCATGTTCAGAATCAGAGGCCCCGCGTCAGCTGCAGCTTCACCTTGCGCGTCTCCTCCGCTCGTTAGCGCGGCGATCGCTCTGCCTGAGCCCGTCATCCGCAACTTCTCCAGCCCCGCAGAACTCATGCTGTCTTCCGACGATCCGCTTCTGCGAGATAGCAGTATGAGGTTACCGTGCTGCTGTAGACTATCCGTCCGGAGAGGATCGGTTACACCGCGTCTGTTGCGCCGAATGGCCTTCCGCGCAGACGCTGTGAGTTCTGTCTTGAGCGCGCAGACGTCAACGCCCACTGTAAACACTGTACTGTACTTCACTGTCCAGCAGCTTCCTTGCAGTGCTGGAAAGCCACAACCCAGCTAAAAACATGCCCTATAGTCCTAAATATGTCATGCATAGATTTGTAATACTTTCAGAAATACGTTTTCATACATTACAAGGACCGCTAGCGCTAGCAATCCTAAGTTTTAATGTATGAAAACTTATTTCTACAATTTTATGAAAGTTATGAAAGTTATGAAAATTCTCGGTTAATGCCAACGTTCCATTTTATCGTTTTGCAAACATTATGTGAACGTTTTTTCTGAACATTCCAAAACAAGTAGAAACGCTTAAATATGTTAGATCAGGGCTATTCAGTTAGATTCATCTGAGGGCCGGATTATTGAATTGAAAAATTGAAGGGGGCCAAGGGTGAGGGGCCCGTCCCGATCTCTTTCCGGGGGCCTATGAAATTAGAAATTAAATTAAAATGCATATTCAGCAGTAAAATCAACTAATATTACCAACACCACAATCTATAAAAACATTCATATTTTCTGTAAGTCGATAAAAAAAAAAAAAAAATTTCTGTAATTAATCATGATCAATTGCATAAATATATTGTCATAATTTCACATTGAACCTCCAAATTAATGTAGAAACAACCTAAAGGTGGTATATTTTAAATATGTTTAATGGCTTCTCTTTACAAAGTAGCCTATTATTAACAAAGGCCAGTATTTTTGATACCGCTACTGATGTCTCTATTAAATGCATTTTCACCTCAATTTTAGCCATTAATTATAGCCATTCAACATTACAGTATAATCGAAAGACATTATTTTTAACATTTAGTAGGCTCTGAAAAAATATAACGTTTAATTTAAGTGAACTTAAAAAAATCTTCACATAAACTATAAATTGTATTTGATAGTTTTGGCATAATTGTGCGCTGTCTGAAGCGGCTCAGCGCATGCGTACAGCAGAACGCGCAGCCTTTCAAACTGTACTCCATCTGATAATCATCTTTGTTCAGTGTCTGCGCTATTTCTCGCCAGAAGTTAAGACGGATAACACTGTCTTTATACTCATTTAAACTAGACTTGTGGATATCTCATAACCCTCAGATAGCTCGTCAACGCTGCCGTCTATTGATATTGTGGTCTCTGGAAAGTTGTTGTTGTTCCGTCTCTTCCTTTACTTTTTCGGCTGTGAAACAACGGTCTGGGCCAGTGATGCCACCTTGTGGATAAACTAATTAGTGCAAAAACAAGGCGTATGTGCGACCCCAATTGAATAGCCCTGTGTTAGATGAATGTCCATCTAAAATGTTTCAGAAAGGAACATTCCATTTTGCAAACATTATGTGAACGTAACTTTTGAATGTTTTCTGAACGTTCTGAAACAAGTAGCAACATTTAAATACATTAAATGAATGTCCAACTAAAATGTTTCAGAAAGGGAACGTTCCATTTCATTATTTTGCAAACATTATGTGAATATTACCTGTGAATGTTTTTGAACATTCTGAAAAAAAGTTACAAGTAGTAATGTTTTAAATACGTAAGATGAACATCCAACTAAAACGTTTCAGAAAAAACACTCCAGGAACATTATTATAACTTTGAACAACTTTTGGTTGAATATGCATCTCTGACTGAAATGCAGTTTTTTTAATTATTAAAGCTGCCATTTTGTGCTATAAATTTTTAAAATCTAAATGGAATGTAACAATTCACTCAACTCACAATGCGATACTGTAATGATTCATCAACACGGCTGGGATCCATTTGCAGTTTTATTTGTAACTTAATCAAACAAGCAGAGGTCAAGACACAGATAAGGCAGTATCGTAGGGCAGACAGAATCGTGATCATAGACAGACCTGAGATCGGGGCAGGCAGATATCGTTCGGAAACTGGAGCAGTCATAGGTCAGGGCAGGCGGCAATCCAAAGTCGACAGTCCAGTATCCAGAGCACAAGTCCAAGAGGCAGGCAGCAAACAACACGAGAAGAAGGCAGGCAGAGGTAATAACAGAAGACAGTCCACAGTAACCAAAATAACGCTCAGAGATGTTCACCAAGGCAAAACAAGACTTCGCAGTGAACCTGGGTGAAAGAGCTCCTTAAATAGTCTAACGTAATGGGGAACAGGTGTAGGGGAGTAATCAGTGACAGGTGCAGGGCTGATGGGAAATGTAGTGCGGGAAGGAAACTAGTACTCTGGTGATGGGGCCCTCTGGTGGCCCGAAAGAAGAGTAACAGGAGCGCTCTCCGTGACAGATACGATTTTCTCACAATTTTTTTTTTTTAACAAAATTAGATTTTTATGATGCGATTTCAATTTTTCCTTTCTCTTTGGAGTGTTACAAGCTCTTGGTGCATAAAGAAGATCTGTAAAGTTTTAGATTTAAAGAATTTGCCACTGATGATTTAAACACAAGTTTTTTGGGCAGTGTAGAGTAGCACTTGTTGTTTGTTTTCTCCGATCACAAATGCAGACATGGTTTTATGTTTACGCGGCACGATGCAACGCAATGTGTAAAAAGACAGTATAAGTCATTATAATCCATAATTATGTCCCCACTGGATATATGTCAAATAACAAAACTAAATTGAAATTTTACAACAAATAAACTGCAGTCCCACACTTTATTATTATTATAACATTATGGGATGATATAAAATGTTTTGTTTCCTGGGATTAAGTAGTGTTTGTTTTACACCTGATAAAGACACGTTAAAATACTTTCAAGTCAACTGCATTATAAAAAAGCTAACTTACATCGGTAATATTTCATGCAATTAAGTACATTAGGAAAATGCAACCTAGATTTTTTTTTTGATTCTGAAGACCTCATCCTCGGTATAAACTGCAAATGCAATAAAACTTGTGAACTTTGAACATGCAATTCTATTTTAGATAAGTTATCTGGCACTTCAACTCTGTTCTGCTTCGTACTTCATGCATAAGTGAACGTATTTATGGCTATAAAGGATATACAGCACCTTTGAAATGCACAACAAAGCTCTCTAGTTAAACTAAACATCAGATACATATGAACAGAACGAGGAGAGGCGGCAGAGTTTGGTACAGTACATCAGTGTTTATTCCATGCAGTTGCTCTGCCTTGATTTTACACGTCACTCCTGTCGCACTGTGCACAGGCTATTACAGGAAATCGTCAGGATTGGTTGATCATTACACCATTCAAGATAAGGAAGGAAAAGGGCCGAGACATGAGTAAGAAACAAACTGGAGGAGGAAAATGAGCCCAGAGCTTAAGATATTCCGCACAAAAATAGTTCATTTTTAAATACCTGTATATGTAGTAGTTAATAAAGCAATTAAAAATGGTTAACGTGAATAAGGACAGAGAAGATGGCAGGAGAAACGTACGGTTCATGTGATACAGAACTGCATGACACTGGAATTATCTTCACAACCAGAACATGTTTGTGTCATTTTATAACAAAGATTAAATGTGAGGCAATAATCTCTCTTATGGTAAAGTGTTACCGATATTATTAATGTCCAGATGTGTTTCCCCTAGTTTTCCACAAAAAAAAGAAAATAAGGAAGCTTGTTTCTGCCACGCGAAAAATTCAGACTTTTTACCTCACAATTTGTACTTTTTTCCCCCACAATTCTGATTCTTTCTCCGATTACGAGATGTAAACGTATTATGACATATAAACTCAGAATTGAGAAAAAAGTCTGAATTGTGAGATATAAAGTCAGAATTGTGAAAAAGTCATAGTTGTGATATAAACTCATGATTCTGAGAAAAATGTCACAATTACCTTTTTTTATTTCATGGCGGGAAAAAAAACAACAACTGTAAGACGTAAACAGAATTCAGAGAAAAAAGCCAAAATAGCCTGATATAAACCAAGGATTGCAAGAAAAAAAGTCTTGATTCTGAGTTTATCTCTTGCAATTCACACGTGCAATTTTTCTCAGAACTGTGAGATGAAAGTCTGAATTGTGATATAAGTCGCAATTATCTCTGTGATTTTATTCCATGGCAGAAATGGGCTTCCATAAAAAAAAAAAATGGCCAAATGTCCATTTCTGAGATAATTACTGGATTCCTTTAAGATGCCAACAGAAGACAGTTCTAACATACATGAGACAATTATGAGATGAAGAAACAAAGAAATTAACAGCAATCTTACATGTGCTTTAAAATACATTAATGATCGTGTAGACCAGCTACAAAAAAGAAAGACATTTTTAAATTAAATTAAATTAAAATCATAATTTATAGGATTTGTGGTGGCGCTATGGCCAGAAAGACTTCATACATCATCATACTTCATACATCACTCACTAAAAACCAGGCCTGATCTTTAGTGGAACATGTAAACGGAAAGAATGAGGTTGGTGCGTTTTCGGTTTGCCTTCATTACAGTCAATTCACTTCATTTAAACAAATCTTGCGTTTTTATCACTTTACCACCATAGTGAACAGAAATTACAAAAATAATGCAAGTAATAATGGCTGATTTTGCCCCTCAAAGACATGAAGCCAACATGAAAACCCATTTTGCTTCTGAAATCTATAATATTTCTTGGTTGAAACTGGATTTTTATCCATCAAGAACTTATTGAATAGTTAAAAATGGGCTCCAGAATGGAGTCAGACGGCTGAAAAAGAAGGGTTAAAAATGAAAACCAAAACGCAAAAAGGGTAAATTTTGGTTTCATGTTGACCTAAAGTTTGTTTCCAGTGGCCTTTGCTTTGTTCATTTGCTGCAAACTCACAGCTTTTCTCATAAACTCAATGATACTGTTGTTTTAAAGTGGAATTACATCTTGCGAGGCTTCTTTTAGTAAGATGTCAGAAAATAATAATAATAATAATAATAATAATACCATTCACAGTTTATTTTACATGCCGTATCCGGTTCAGAAACACATCCGGCTGCATTACTGATGATGAACGAGGCATTTTAACTAGTACTATAACATCTATATCTAAACACAGGGTAAATATGAATGCAATAATTAAATATAGATATGCTGGAAGATGCAGTGTCCCTTTCATAAGGAAATGATGAATAAAAACACATTTGCGAGGGAGAACTTACACACAGACTACGTTCACACCGCAATTGAATCCGGTTTTGTTCACAAAGATGATCGGATTGAAATGCAGTGCAAAATTTCCCAAACGACTGAAACAAGACGGACAAACCGCTTTTGTCTAGTGGAGACTCGTTTGCACTATAAAGCATTGAACCGGAGCATAAACCAGCAAGAAGCACGGGACTTCTTCCATTTCTTTTTGTTCCATTTCTTTAAAACTCGACGTGTAAAAATAATGAACTCAAATCTGCAAAAATAGAGGTCTTTTACAAAGCACTTTATTTCCAGTCCAGCCTGCTAGACAGTCATCCTGAGCGAATGATTCTCAATAGCCTGAGCGCAAAAGCGACGTTATTGCTGATTCACCCGCGGCCCTGAAACAAACGAGCTCGTTTAAAGGTCTGTCTCCATCAACGGCATGCTATTAACACACAAACACCGGCAGAACCACACCATACACGCTTCAGAGCGATCGTTTAACCACAAACCACAATTCTGTCATCATTTCTTCACCCTCATGTTGTTCCAAACCCGTGTGACTTTCTTGCATGGAACACAGATGTAATTTGATCATACTTTTATGGTGCTTTTTTTGGTAATTTTGAAGCTTGACAGGTTGCATGGGGGGGGGAAAAGTCAAACAGGTTTGGAGCAATATGAAATTTTTGGGGGTAAACGATCCCTTTAACACTAAAGGGACACTGCACCTCCAGAACATCACTACTGCGCAAAAGACTGGATTAATTATGTTTTTAATTATGTCTCTAATGCTCACATAGGCTATTTTATTTGATCATAAGTACACTAAAAATTGTGAAATATTATTACAATTTAAAATAACTATTCTCTATGTGAATATTTGTTAACATGTAATTTATTCCCGTGATCAAAGCTGAATTTTCATCATCATTACTCCAGTCTTCAGTGTCACATGATCTTCAGAAATCATTCTAATATGCTGATTTGCTGCTCAAGACACATTTATTATTAGTATCAATGTTGAAAACAGTTGTGCTGCTTCACATTTTTGTGGAAACCATAAGATAAAAAAGAAAAAAATATATACTTTTATTCAGCAAGGAAGCATTAAATTGATCAAAAGTGAGAGACATTTATAATGTTACAAAAGATTTCTATTTCAAATAAATGCTGCTCTTTTGAATTTTCTGTTCATCAAAGAATCCTGAAAAAACTTTTCAGTTTCCACAAAAATACCAGACAAAACTGTTTTCAAAATTGATAATAATAATAACAACAACCATTATTAATAAGTGAGCACCAATAATAATTAAGCAGCAAATCAGCATATTAGAATGATTTCTGAAGATCATGTGACACTGAAGCCTGGAGTAATGATGCTGAAAATACAGCTGCACATCACAGAAATACATTACATCTGAACAAATACTCACATAGAAAACAGTTATTTTAAATTGTAATAATATTTCACAATTTTCCTGTATTTTTGATCAAATAAATGCAGCCTTGATGAGCAAAAGAGACTTCTTTCAAATACATGAATTATTCCAAACGTTTGACAGGCAATGCACACCGTCGGTTTTCACGTCAAACTCTTTAGGGTTGATACTTTCGCACGCCGAGCGTCCTGCTCTCCTCAAACACAGTCCTGAGATGAGAAAAAAGCTGCTCCGCTTCAGTTCAAACACTGATTTGATCATTAAAGACGTCGTTCCTCTAGAGCAGTTGTTCTTTGACTTCCTGTTCGTCTGTAGAGGCAAGCAGCAGCAGCAGCAGCAGTCTGATTGGCTGATCAAATGCCGACCAAGCAGGCATGCTGGGATATTTCCACACATCTTGGAAGTCAAAGAGGGCAAAAGAAACAAGGAAGGACGTCGTTCCTGCTGGTGCTCAAACTAAAGTAATCCTGAAGGGCGTCGTTTCAGTAAACGCAGGAAGTAGCATGTCGCCAGAGACCCATGTCTGGCGGGTCGGGCTCATTTGTGTCTGTGGTCCCGTCATGGAATGGATCCTCAAGCTGCGCACTTAAAGGGATAGTTCATCCAAAAATGAAAATTGGATGTTTATCTGCTTACCCTCAGGGCATCCAAGTTGTAGGTAACTTTGTTTCTTCAGTAGAACACAAACGAAGATATTTAACTCAAACCGTTGCAGTCTGTCCGTCATATAATGTAAGTGAATGGGAATCACGGCTTTGAGAGTCAAAAAAACATACACAAACAAAACCAAATTAAACCCTGCGGCTCGTGACGATACATTGAGGTCTTAAGACACGAAACGATCAGTCTGTGCAAGAAACTGAACAGTATTTATATCATTTTTTACCTATGATTCACCGCGATGTCCGAACTGTCCAGAGCGCGTTCTCAGACGCGTCGTCTTCTTCTTGCTTTACGGCGGATCGCAGACTTATAAGTGCATTACTGCCACCTATCTCTCAAATGGACCATTGATGCTCTATCTACAATCTCAATTAGGAGTGTCAATGGTCCATTTGAGAGATAGGTTGATAGGTTTTGTTTGTGTATGTTTTTATGACTCTCAAAGCCGTGATTCCCATTCACTTCCATTATATGACTGACAGACTGCAACGGTTTGAGTTAAAAATCTTCGTTTGTGTTCTACTGAAGAAACAAAGTCACCTACATCTTGGATGCCCTGGGGGTAAACAGATAAACATCAAATTTTTGGGTGAACTATCCCTTTAACACTTTCGCTCATGTACCTGCGGACATATATATACACACATTCTTGCAGACTTCAATAATCTTCTAACTAGCTAACTGGAATCGAGTTGCCTTGATCACTTCAGCGCATTAATACTCTGAGTAAGTCTGAGTTCCTGATTTCGTTTTGCGTTTCCTCCGGCTCGTAATAAAATAAGTTATGCATGTTACTCTAGCTACATTATCACTTCAGAGGAATCTGCCTGAGATGCTCAGAGAGAGAGAGAGAGAGAGAGGGGGATTATGGGAAGGGCTGATCAGACGGGTCAGGCGTGGATTATTGCCGTGTTTCCTCCGAAGGCTGGAGTTCACCAGGATGAAGGTGCGCAGGGCTGTTTGTTCCTGATGGTGGCGTCGGAGCATTCCGCATCCGACGTGTCACAGTCGGAATCTCCGAAATGCAGCGGATTCTGAGAGAGAGATGAACAAACGGGAAGTTCATGTTTCATTTAATTACACTAAGGGATTCAAACACTGCTCAACAAGTGATTCAGATGATTCACACTAATAATCATTCTTCAGTATATGATCCGATTAGCAATGATTCACGAGTGAATCATGAATCTGTTGATTCTCTTCTGAAAAGAATCACTGAAATATTTTTTTTGAGCGGGTTAATTTGGATTCCCAAACTTTTTTGTCCGTCGAACCACTTTGAGCTAAAATGATTTATTTGAAGTAGCCCCTGAGATTTAATAATAATAATAAGTTAATATTTCACTCATTTAACAACACATTCGCATGTTCACAGGTCTTTAATAAGAGCTAATAGTCACATGACATGTAGGGAACAAATAAAGTTTTTTATTTTAGAATTATTTATTTCATTTGAGTTTAATTTATTTAAGATAATATATATATTTTTTTAGTAAGTGTTGTTGGTTTTTATATAAAAATTATTTATTTTATTAAAAAATATTTCACATTTTTAGTAATTGTTTTATTCTGAAAGCTTTTATTTTAAAATTATGTAGTTATTTTATTTTTATTTCAAATAAAAATGAAAAAAGACAATATATTTTCTTTCTCATTTTAAAATTACTGCTTTTATTTTATTTTAATATTTAATATTTTTGGTAATCAATTTAATTTGATTGTTTTTGTTTTAAAATTATGTATTTATTTCGATTTTAATTTATTTAAAAAAACAATCTTTTTAGGAAGTGTTTTATTTTGATTTTATTGTAAAACTATTTTATTTTAATTTTTCTACAATTTAATAATTTCAATTGTATTATTTTGATTGTTTTTATTTAAAAACAAATTATGCATTTTTTTTTTAATTTAAATGTATTTTAAATATATAAAATGCATATTCTAATGTTTTATTTTGTTTTTATTTATTTTATTTAAAATGATCCCAATTATTTCATATTTTTAGTAATTGTTCATGTACTTGTAATTGTCTAAGTAATTAAGTAATTGTTTTGTTTATTTTAATTTGTCAAATATTACATTTTTAATTGTATTATTCTGATTGTTTTTATTTTAAAATTATGTATTTATTTATATACATTTGAATTTATTTAAAATACATTTACATTTAGCAGACGCTTTTATCCAAAGCGACTTACAAATGAGGATATATAAATAAATATATAAAATACATATTTTAGTAAGCGTTTTATTTTGTTCTTATTTTAAAATGATTTAATTTAAACTGATTCCAAATATTCCATATTTTTAAATTAATTATTTTATTTTGAGTGTTTATTTTAAATTATGCATTTATATATCTTTAAGTAAGTGTTTTATTTTGATTGGTATTTTTAAATGATTTTATTTTAGTAATTCTTTGACTGTCTTTATTTTTTAAATTATGTATTTATTTCAAATTATTAGCTTTATTTTGATTTTATTGTAAAACTATTTTATTTTAATTTTTCTACAATTTAATAATTTCAATTGTATTATTTTGATTGTTTTTATTTAAAAACAAATTATGCATTTTTTTTTTAATTTAAATGTATTTTAAATATATAAAATGCATATTCTAATGTTTTATTTTGTTTTTATTTATTTTATTTAAAATGATCCCAATTATTTCATATTTTTAGTAATTGTTCATGTACTTGTAATTGTCTAAGTAATTAAGTAATTGTTTTGTTTATTTTAATTTGTCAAATATTACATTTTTAATTGTATTATTCTGATTGTTTTTATTTTAAAATTATGTATTTATTTATATACATTTGAATTTATTTAAAATACATTTACATTTAGCAGACGCTTTTATCCAAAGCGACTTACAAATGAGGATATATAAATAAATATATAAAATACATATTTTAGTAAGCGTTTTATTTTGTTCTTATTTTAAAATGATTTAATTTAAACTGATTCCAAATATTCCATATTTTTAAATTAATTATTTTATTTTGAGTGTTTATTTTAAATTATGCATTTATATATCTTTAAGTAAGTGTTTTATTTTGATTGGTATTTTTAAATGATTTTATTTTAGTAATTCTTTGACTGTCTTTATTTTTTAAATTATGTATTTATTTCAAATTATTAGCTTTTCATAACCTTGTGAATCCCCTGCAGTTCCCGATTTAAATGAAGTGTTCGAAAGAAGCAGTTCACGTAAATGAGTTGGCATGAAACAGGAGAGCAAAGCACAGTGTTTACCTCGTAGCTGTGCTCATCAGCACACAGTTTGCCCAGAGAGATCTGGGTCTTGACCCGGCGGACGGCGCACTCTTTATCGGACAGGCCGTCGGACTGTGTGGAGATGTCGATGGGGATCTCAGGCGTGTGGGACAGGAGCTCGTCCAGATGCTCCTCCTGACTGGCGCTGAGCTGCTCCAGCGGGCCGCTGTGCGAGTGATCGCTGGTGTTTCCCTTGTAAAAGAGCATAATAGGACCCCTTTAAAACCTTAGTATTTTGTAGGGCTGCACGATTATGACAAAGATAATAATTGTCGATTATTCCCTTGAAATTTTAATTGCGATTATTAATTACAATTATCACAATTTACATTGAATGATGTTTATACCACTGTTTGAAGCAACCGCATGCCATATTTTTAGATGAAAATAAACAAATTGAAAACACTTTTCAACTTTTTATTTTACTTTTTATTGCTTTTCTATAGTATTAAGCCTCATGAAAATAAACAAGCTGAAAACACTCAAAGAGAAAAACTTTTATTGCTTTTCTATAGCTGTTACGTGTATCTGTGTGACACTTATATTCTAAGCCCATAGGTGGCGTTGTGGGGGATTCCCAATCCGCCAGAGTCGTGTGACGTCATCAAGGATTCCGGATAAATAGGCTGCGAGGCGACAATGGCGCTCTCTCTGTTGCTCCGCTTCCCATTGTTCTCGCAAGCGTCTCTCTCATCGCCTCTTTGAGGCTATATTTTTGATTTTCTTTACGTTTAGGTTTAACTTGTAAATTTGGGTTTTGATATGTGATATACTCTCTTACTTATCAGTAGCGGGTAGTGTATTTATTTATTAGTTCAAGTTTTGTTTATTTAGTAAGAACTGAGCGAGGGAAGCAGGGGTCCGGAAGACTCACCCATTCTTATTTTTATTTCGGGAGTCAGGTAAGAACATTATTCCGAGAACAGGTGTAGTTAGGAGTCTGTTTTTTTAGCTTTCCTACCCGTGAGCTGATCATTCTTTCTTTGTTATTATCCATTAGATTATGTTCATAAATATTCTTTGTGAATTGTTGCGCATTATTTTCTGAATGTTTGAGTTGAACTCCGTAAATGAATTAAATAGAGGCGTCCTGAAATTCACATCAGGTGTTGCGATTCTTTTAATATGTTCGGCCTGTGTCCTTTATTTAATTGTTTGAATTAACGAGCCTTAAAATGGTTATGGGCCGTAACATATTTGGGCGCTCGTCTGGGATTGATCTTGATTTTGTGTGACTTTGTGTGATCTTTTTGATCTGCTCACACTTGAATTTGTTACTTTGTAACTTTGTTGAATCACAGTCAATTGACGTGAATTTTGGCTTTTGTAGTGCTTTTTCGTTTTTCTCTTTAACCTAAGACGTTTATCAATCATGTTTGAATTAACGAATTTTATTGCGAATCCGACGCAAGCTGAATTGTTCCAAATCAACAGGGTTGATCTTATGAAAATTGCTGCACATTATAAGGTTAGTTTTCGTAATACGCAGTCCAAACGCGAACTTCAGGTGTTGCTTGTTGATTCGTTGCATAAACGGCGTCTTTGGTGATGAGGAAAAGCTGGTACGACTATCCTGAAGCAGATGAGGGCAGTTCAGAAGATCTTGCTTTGCAAGTCAATAAGTTGGAGTTGCAAGCTAAAGAGCACGATAGAGTTTTGTTTAAAGAAAGAGAAGAATGGGAGCGTGAGAAAGAGAGACGAAGAGAGCGTGAGAAACATGAGCTTGAATTGAAGAAGCTTGAGATGGAACAAGCTTGCCGCCTCAAAGAAATCGAGTTGAGAGCTCGTGAAAGGGGTGAAACGGATGTTTCTGATTTCGACGTGAGTCGTAATATTCGTATCGTTCCTCCTTTTCGAGAACAAGAGGTAGACAAGTTTTTTTTGCTCTTTTTGAACGTGTGGCCATCAATCTTAAGTGGCCGAAAACATTTTGGCCCATGTTGTTGCAGTGTGTTCTCATGGGGAAAGCCCAGGAAGCTTATTCTTCTTTGAAAGTGGAAGAGTCTCTTGATTATGAACAAGTAAAAGCTGCCGTTCTTAGAATTTATGAACTGGTTCCTGAGGCTTATCTCTAAAAATTTCGTAATCATCGAAAAACTGATGAGACCTATGTTGAATTCGTTCGTGAGAAAGAGTCAATGTTTGATCGCTGGTGTGCTTCCATGAAGGTAAAAACTTATGAAGAGCTCCGTGAACTGATTCTTTTAGAAGAATTTAAAAACTGCTTACCAGAACGTGTTGAAACCTACCTAAATGAGCAGAAAGTTCTCAAATGTTCCGCCGCTGCTGCTTTAGCTGATGAATATGTACTTACACATAAGAATGTGTTTGGTACTGCACAAAATTCTGGTAGCAACAGTCGACGGTATTCAAAGCGTAGCTTTGATCGCGCTCCGTGTGAGGATAAATTGGCGGAGAATTCTGTCAAGTCCGTGTCCTCACCCGTTTGTTTCTATTGTAAGAAACATTGACACATTATTGCTGAGTGCAAAGCACTCAAAAAGAAAAATAGTGTCCCTAAACCGGTAGGTTTATTGATGACGTCCTCGCCACAATTAGAAGGACTGGAGTCGTTAGCTTAAAAATATGCACGGTATTATAATGTTATAGTAACACTAAAATTAAAACAATGGAAAAACCCTTAAGATAACATGTAGAAAGAAAAAAAACACATCGTAAGCACTCAGAATAACATAAATGGACTTTGAACGATTGTGTAATTGTGGCATCCGTGATTGTAATCGCGATTAGAAATTCGATAAATTGTGCAGCCCTAGTATTTTGTCGTCTTTGGCTAATAGCTACAGAAAAATACAGGTTTAAAGATTACATGATTCGTTAAAAAAACATTAATCTTTTAAAAACTACAGAGCTCAAAACACAAAGTTTGCTTGGTTTTTAATGGTTAAGCTTTTAATGTTCACATGACATGCAGGTCTAAATGTCTTTTTTTTCTAAATAATTATTTTTATTATTTATAATTATTAATTTACTTATTACTTTAATTATTGTTTTTAATTTTAAATGTTACTTTTTTTCAAAACTTATTTTATTATTTCAATTCCTATTATTTTTTGTTTTTAATTAATTATTTGTTTTTAATTTTAAAATAATTTTATTAATTTTAATAACTGTTTAATACTGATATTATTTTTAATAAATTATTTATTTATTTTAATAAATTTAATTCATGTTTAATTATTAGCTTTTTATTTTTTATAATATTTTTTATATATTTATACATTTATATTTAATTTTTTTAATAAATTTACATTTTATTTATTTTTTTATTTAAAAAAAGTTATTTTCTGCTCACCAAGGCTGCATTGATTTGCATTTATTTATTTGAAATATTATTACAATTTAAATAACTATTTTCTATGATAATATATTTTAAAATGTAATTTATTCCTGTGATGCAAAACTAAATTTTCAGCATCATTAAAGATTACATGATCCATTCAAGGCTTCTGGCGAATCATGACAGAAAATCACAGATTAAATACAATAAGAGAGATTATGAATTGAAGCAGACTCACCGCTGTCTGCGTGGAAACTCCACCTCACTGTCAACCTCTCCTTCCTCTTCCTCAGAAGACTCGTCTCTCCCCTGACAGACACATACAACAGATCACATGCTAAATCACAAACACAAATAAAACACCTGGATCATATTATATTGAATAAATACTAAACTCACAATTTACAATATTACAGTTTTTAATAGAAATTCATACTTTTATTCAGCAAGGATGCATTAAATTGATCAAAAGTGACAGTAAAGACATTTATAATGTAACAAAAGATTTCTATTTCAAATAAATGCTGTTCTTTTGAACTTTCTATTCATCAAAGAATCCTGAAAAACAAAATGCTTCCACAAAAATATTCGGCAGCACAACTGTTTGCAAACTTGATAATAATCAGAAATGTTTCTTCAGCAGCAAATCAGCATATTAGAATGATTTGATCAATGAATTACAAATATCCTGTTTATATAAATAATCAAGTTATAATTAGTAAAGCTGAAGTGTCTAAGCTTGACCAGAGCAGATTTCTGTAAGTCTGATATCCGTTAATAGAAATACTTAACTGAATGACAGAAAAAAAATAATCAGAGTTCAAAACACATACAGTACACTACCAATCAAAAGATTGGAGTTTTTAATGTTCACATGACATGCAGGTAAACAAATTAAATATTTCAATTTTTGGGGGTTTTATTTTGATCATTTTTATTGAAATTTTTTTTTTTTTACTAAATTATTTTTATTATTGATATTTATTATTTTTTAATTTATTAATTTAGTAACAACTTTATTTTTGTAATTTCATTTTAAAATTATGCATTATTTTTTCAAGAATTATTTATTATATATATATATATATATATATTTTTTTTGTTGTTGTTTGTTTTGTTTTACTTTAATTTTTAATTATTTGCTTATCATTTCAAAATATTATTTTATTATTATTATATATTTTTAAATAATTGTTTATTTTTGATATAATATTATTATATCAATATTATATATTATTTTGTTATATTTTGGAATAATTGTTTATTTTTTATTTTGAGGTCTTTTTTTGCTCACAAAGCCTGCACAATTTTTAAAGTAAAAATTGTGAAATATTATTACAATTTAAAATAACTGTTTTCTATGTGAATATTTGGATCAATGAATTACAAATATCCTGTTTATATAAATAATCAAGTTATAATTAGTAAAGCTGAAGTGTCTAAGCTTGACCAGAGCAGATTTCTGTAAGTCTGATATCCGTTAATAGAAATACTTAACTGAATGACAGAAAAAAAATAATCAGAGTTCAAAACACATACAGTACACTACCAATCAAAAGATTGGAGTTTTTAATGTTCACATGACATGCAGGTAAACAAATTAAATATTTCAATTTTTGGGGGTTTTATTTTGATCATTTTTATTGAAATTTTTTTTTTTTTACTAAATTATTTTTATTATTGATATTTATTATTTTTTAATTTATTAATTTAGTAACAACTTTATTTTTGTAATTTCATTTTAAAATTATGCATTATTTTTTCAAGAATTATTTATTATATATATATATATATATATATTTTTTTTGTTGTTGTTTGTTTTGTTTTACTTTAATTTTTAATTATTTGCTTATCATTTCAAAATATTATTTTATTATTATTATATATTTTTAAATAATTGTTTATTTTTGATATAATATTATTATATCAATATTATATATTATTTTGTTATATTTTGGAATAATTGTTTATTTTTTATTTTGAGGTCTTTTTTTGCTCACAAAGCCTGCACAATTTTTAAAGTAAAAATTGTGAAATATTATTACAATTTAAAATAACTGTTTTCTATGTGAATATTTGTTAAACTGTAATTTATTTCTGTGATCAAAGCTGAATTTTCAGCATGATTACTGCAGTCTTCAGTGTCACATGATCTTCAGAAATCATTCTAATATACTGATTTGCTGCTCGAGAAACATTTCTGATTATTATCAATGTTGAAAACAGTTGTGCTGCTGAATATTTTTGTGGAAACTGACACATTTAATTTTTCAGGATTCTTTGATGAACAGAAAGTTCAAAAGAACAGCATTTATTTGAAATAGAATCTTCAGTAACATTATAAATGCCTTTACTGTCACTTTTGATGCATTTAATAAGTGTTATTCAGACTGACGTTTCTCAGGGGTCTGAGCGAGTGCAGCAGGCCGCTGGATGAGCTTCCTCTCGGGGATCTCTGCTCCAGCTGCTCTCCTGTGGCTCTTTTGACTGCGGGTGGCGTCCCTTCGCTCGTGCTCAGCAGTGAGTAATGAGGGAGCTTGGGGTGGCTGGGAGCGGCTGGCGTCTCCTGGCAGTGCATGCAGCCGGGGAACGGATGCGCCTGGCAGCAGGGACACAGCGGCCCCGGACCGGAGCCCGCGGAGGGAGGTATGGAGGACCTGCGGTGGCGTGAAGCGGCGTCCACAGCGGTGGAAATGAGGTCAGGACTGGAGCCAGACAGCCTCCGCTGCAGGTGGTCGGTCTGCGGGCTGCGGAGGGCAGCGGCTGGGCCGAAGTAGCGCAGGTTGTTGGCGCAGGTGGCTACGGCGTTTTCGCGGTTCTGCACCGGTAACAGCGGGCCCTCGGGCGGAGGGTGATGATGGTGGAGGTAGCTTTGCTCCTGTAGGGGCTGTTGCTCCTCCGACGGCCCTGAATTGAGTTTGAGGGCCCCTGGGAACTCACTGTGACTCCCTTTGCTGTTGGCCCTCCGGTGGCGGGGTTTACTGCGGTACCGGGCTTTCCCAGGCGGGGTGGACACTTTTGGGCTTCCTGACAACGGGGACGGAGCCGGAAGAGGCTCGACGCTGGGAATGCCGTCAGAGCGCAGCAGATCCGGTCTGCAGGAGATCATGTGCATGTTAATGACCTCATGAAGAATTCATGACAGATACATTTCATTCCACACAGCACCGCTGACTTTAACTACAAATTATCCATCCGTGTTTCCATATTCATGGGAAAATATTCCACAAAATAATCACACATTGACAACATATGACATATCAAGATAGTGTATAATTTTTTAAACATGATAAAAATACAATAATAAAAAGGTAATTGACATTTGTAGAACATTACATTCATCACGCTGTTCAGTAAAACCTCTTACTGACTCCTATTGCTTAAACCAAGGATTCCCAAACTTTTTTGACAGCTGAACCCCTTTGACCTAAAACATTTACTTGAAATCCCCCTTAGATTTTAAACTAATATTTCATTAATTTATCAACACATTTGCATTTGTTTTATTTTGAATGTTTTTATTTTCAAAGTATTTGTATTATTTTTATTATTGATATCAATTATTCATGCACTACTTAACTCATTTTTTATTTTTAATTTTAAAATTATTATATTTATTATTTATTTTTTCAATTATTATTCTTTATTATTTATATTATTTATTCATCATTTTTATTGTAATAAATGTTTACTTTATACTCTAATTATTTGCTTTTCATTAAAAAATTATTTTTATTATTATATTTAGTTTATTATCGATATTTGTTATTTTTAATAAATTATTAATTAATTTATTTTAATAACTTTTATTCATGTTTAATTATCTTTTCATTTTTAAATAATACTGTTTCTAGCTATTTTTTATTTGTTATTTATTTTAATTATTTCTTATTTTTAATTACTTTCATTTTTAATTATTTATTTATTTTAATAACTCTTTTTATTACCAAAATGTATTATTTCTAATACATTATTAAATAATTAATTTTAATAACTTCAATTATTTTTTTTTGTATTAATTACGAGCTTTTAATTTTTGAAAAAAAAAATTACTATTATTTATTTTTGAAATAATTTTGCTATTATTTATATGATTTATTATTTAAATTAATTATTAACTTGTTTTAATTACTTTATTTAATTAATTGTTAGCCTTTCATCAACTCACAAACCGACTGCAGTTCCCTCATGAACCCCCGGGGGGCCGCAAACCTCAGTTTGGGAATCCCTGGCTTAAAGTATTAAATGCATTATGATATGAACACCACAAACAGCACATATGCCTGTGTCTTCATGGATCGCTCACCTCTTTGGCTGTTGTGTCCCGGGCTTATGGTTCATGCTGCTCTTCTTCTTAATGAGCTTCTCAACAGCGTTGGGCCGCACAATGGGCCGAACCAGATGGCGTTTGTACGTGCCGGGATGCTTCTTCTCCACGGCCTGCTCCCTCCTGCAATAAAACACGGGAAACGCTCAGATCTCACGACCAAAATCTGTGATAGTAAAAGCAGCGAGATTTGACTGAATGTGGGTCACAGGAAAACAGCACGAGCCGGGTCGAGCTTTAAGCAGATTAGATTTAATTAGAGTTTCAGAGAGACGTCAGAGTTCAGACTCATTACAGCCTTTCATGAGTAATTTCATGCCAATAAACGGACAAACTCATGAGAGAGAGAGAGATGCACACAGCATAATCGGCATCAGAAAAGCAATTTCATACCATCATACTACCATAACATCTCAATTTCTGCAGTATACAGTATATTTACTGAATGAATGAACTGGAAGTAATATCACCAGTGATTTTTAAATAGATTACCAGAAGTAATTCACTCAAGATTAGATTAAAAACCCAAACTGAATAACCATATTTATTTGAGATCCTTGATATCTTGATCCTTGTTTCATGAATGAGAATGATTTCAAACTGAGATGTTTAAATAATTTTAAAAAAATGCATTCGTGTGATTCATTTTCCGGAATCAGTTCAAACAGCTTGTTTTAATGAATCAGTTCAAAATGATTAAATTAATTTAAATCATCACTCAAATATAAAAATTTGATTTTTCGTGCATTAACGTGTTAGTCAAATATCTGTAGGTAAATACTGCCATTTATGACTGTTATATTCATGCATATAAATGAAAATGATTAAATATGATGGTTTCTTATTGAAAAACATGCCTTGATTATTTGAATTAGATTTTTAATGTATTTTACTTCTTGCATTAAATATTTAAAATAGACTACAATGTTCAATTGGGTTAATATGGAAGCTTGTTTCCACCTCAGAATAATAAAAAAAAAAAAAGTAATTATGACTTTTTATCTCACAATTCAGACTTTTTCAAAATGTTCACAGTTTTTAAGTAAATATTTTAATAATTTAACAACACGCTCACGTTTCTCTGATGTTTGCTAATGTCCACATGTCGAATATAATATTTAATATATTTTTTTGTGTTTTATTTTATTTAGTGTTTTATTTTACAATTATTCTTCTAATTATTTTTAAAATTATTATTTTTAATGATTGATATTTATTTTTAATTACTTTATTTAATGAATTGTTAATTATCTGATTTTTTTTAATTGATCACTTTATTGTTCTTGACATTTTAATAATTATTTTTTATAATTTACAATTATTTTTAATTATTTGCTTTTCAGTTTAAAATTATTTTTATAATTTTTTCAACAATTGTATTTATCACTGATATTTATTATTTAATAAATTATTATTTTGTAATAACTATTTCAGTTTTAATTACTAGCGTTTCATTTTTAAATGATTAATTTTAATCGTATTTATATTTAAAAGTTTTTTTTCCCCGCCACTGAAAAAAAAAAATTAAGGTAATTTCAATTTTTTTTATCTCACAATTCTGACTTTTTTTCTTGCAGTTGTGAGTTTATATCTCACAATTCAGACGTTTCTTCTCAGAATTGCAAGAAAAAAGTCAGGATTGGAAGATTAAAGGTCACAATTACCTTTTTGATTTTTTTACCCAGTTGCGCAAACAAGCTCTCGTAGTTTCAATTATGCTTCTTTTTATGAAAAAAGAAAAGACCACAATGAAGGACTTACTTGAGCAGCTCTTTCTCTCGCACCTCCAGCTGCAGCATGATAGCGCTGAGCTCCATGTACAGGTTATTGGCTCGCTCCAGTTTCCTCTCGTAATGCTCTCGGATATCCAGAGCGTGTCTGAAACACACAGAGACAGTGAGACAGCCTGTAACACACAGTGACCTCCAGCTAAAGCTCTCTCTGTTGCGTGTGATTCGTCTGGGTTCACCTGAGCTCGTCTCTTCTGCGGCGAATCAGCTCCTCGTCCAGTCGATGGATGCAGGTGCCTTCGCTCTTGATCTTCTCGAAATGCTTCTTCACCTCCTCTCTCCATTCCGTCTGCCACAGACAATAATGTTATTGTTCATTAAAATGGGAACACTTTAGTTTGGGGACCAATTAGCATGAATATTACTAGAATACTGGCTGTTTATTAGTACTTATAAAGCACATATTAATGCCTTATTCTGTATGACCATATTTTAGACCCGTAATCCTAAACTTAAAGGGATAGTTCACCCAAAAATGAAAATTTGACGTTTATCTGCTTACCCTCAGGGCATCCAAGATGTAGGTGACTTTGTTTCTTCAGTAGAACACAAATGAAGATTTTTAACTCAAACCGTTGCAGTCTGTCAGTCATATAATGGCAGTCTATGGGCTCCACGGCTTTGAGAGTCAAAAAAACATACACAAACAAAACCAAATTAAACCCTGCGGCTCGTGACGATACACTGAGGTCTTAAGACAC
>NW_015555810.1:655024-664264 GCF_001515605.1 Sinocyclocheilus anshuiensis
TAAGACACGAAACGATCAGCCTGTGCAAGATATAATTTTTTACCTCTGATTCATCGCAATGTCCGAACTGTCCTGAGCGCATTCACAACATCCGGCGCGTGACGCGTGACGCGTGTACGTGCTCTGGCATAGTAGACATAGATATATACATAAGTAGATTCCCGTTGCCCATAGAAACAGTAACTAATGAGGCATCTACTTATATATATCTATGTCTACTATGCCAGAGCACGTACACGCGTCATGCGCCGGATGTTGTGAATGCGCTCAGGACAGTTCGGACATTGCGATGAATCAGAGGTAAAAAATGATATCTTGCACAGGCTGATCGTTTCGTGTCTTAAGACCTAAATGTATCGTCACGAGCCGCAGGGTTTAATTTGGTTTTGTTTGTGTATGTTTTTTTGACTCTCAAAGCCGTGGAGTCCATAGACTGCCATTATAAGACTGACAGACTGCAACGGTTTGAGTTAAAAATCTTTGTTTGTGTTCTACTGAAGAAACAAAGTCACCTACATCTTGGATGCCCTGGGGGTAAGCAGATAAACATCAAATTTTCATTTTTGGGTGAACTATCCGTTTAATAACCACCTTACTAACTATTATTAAGCATCAAATTGCGTATTTATTGAGGCAAAAGTCGTAGTTAAGAGTTAGTTAATAGTGAGAATTGTTCCCTGAACTAAAGTGTGACCATTAAAACTATTAAAAAATGTTTTTGGTAATTGAAATAAAGCTGAAATAAATTAAAATATAAATATTAGATAAAAAACGTAAAATTAGAAATGTCAACTAGCTGATATAAAATTCTAACTAAAACTGAAATAAAAATAAATTCAAGCTAAATAGAAATATTAAAAGGCAAAAATGTATAAAAATTACATAAAATAAAATGTTAAATTTTTTTTAATTAAAAGCTAATTGCCACAGACACTATTGTTATCATTACCTAAAACTATTAAAAATTTGTTTTTGGTAATTGAAATGAAGCTGAAATAAAATAAAATATAAATATAAATAAAATTTTAAATGTCGACATAGCAACTAATTGAAATGAAATTCTAACTAAAATGACTACAGATAAAACTGAAATAAAATAAATTCAAGCTAAATAGAAACACTAAAAAAGCAAAAACTAATAAAAATGACAAATATAACAAAAAATATAAATTAAAAAATAATAATAAATAATTCAAAATATTAATAAAAAGTATAAAATAAAACTGGTCACACACAAACATACACATGAAGTCTATTGATGGAAATCATTAAAAATTCAACAATTCTGGTTATAATTTCAACAATTCATATTCCGTAATGGTTTTATTAACAACTCTTTTAGTACTTTAGATGAATCAAACCAGTAACTCGTGAGTCCGAGGCTGATTTGTGTCTTTTTGACAGATTCTTTACAAAGAACTGATTCAAAAGAGTAATTTGTTCATGAATCACACTACAGTTTTCACACTGCATGTTTATTGAATGCAATTTGCAATTTTATTTTAGTGATTTAGATCTTATTTACTGAACTATTAGAGAACTGAGAAAAAACTGGATAAGTGGCTCATGTTGCTTTTGCCCTTCTTCATTACTGGAGGCTGTAGTGATACCGTTGGATGATACGATAGACTGAATCAGAACAGCAGCTCAGCACTATGTAGACATCAACATTTGCTCACCTGAGATTTGAAGTAGGTCTCCTGTGGCGTCCCGAGCACATCCGCCGAGGCGATATCCAGATGGAGAAGGATCTGTCTGAAGGACGGCCGGTTTCTGGGTTTACCTTGCCTGCAGGTACAAGACGAACCAATAAAACATCGTTTTAGAGAACTCTTAGAAATACTTGATTCTGACTGGCTAATCACAGCTTTCTGCAGTCAAAAATCTATATCTGCAACTATCTGGCAACTGCCTAGCAACCACCCAGAACACCCTAGCAACTGCCCAAAACAACCCTCGGAACTGCATAGAAACACCTTAGCAACCCCCTAGCAACCACCCAGAACAACCCTTGCAACTGCATAGAAACACCTTAGCAACCCCCTAGCAACCACCCAGAACAACCCTTGCAACTGCATAGAAATACCTTAGCAACCCCCTAGCAACTGCCCAGAACAACCCTTGCAACTGCATAGAAACACCTTAGCAGCCTCCTAGCAACCACCCAGAACACCCTAGCAACTGCCCAGAACAATCCTTGCAACTGCATAGAAACACCTTAGCAACCACCCAGAACAACCCTTGCAACTGCATAGAAACACCTTAGCAACCCCTAGCAACCACCCAGAACAACCCTTGCAACTGCATAGAAACTCCTTAGCAACCCCCCAGCAACTGCCCAGAACAACCCTTGCAACTGCATAGAAACACCTTAGCAACACCCTAGCAACCACCCAGAACACCCTAGCAACTGCCCAGAACAACCCTCAAAACTGCATAAAAATACCTTAGCAACCCTCTAGCAACCACCCAGAACAACCCTTGCAACTGCATAGAAACTCCTTAGCAAACCCCCAGCAACTGCCCAGAACAACCCTTGCAACTGCATAGAAACACCTTAGCAACCCTGTAGCAACCACCCAGAACACCCTAGCAACTGCCCAGAACAACCCTTTCAACTGCATAGAAACACCTTAGCAACCCCCTAGCAGCCACCTCGATAGATTACGGCAGTCCTTAATCATAACTTAATCATAACACAATATGATATTTAATTTATAAATATCACAATTATCGTCAATAATTGTTTATTTTTAATTACTTAATAATTTCAATTAATCAATATTTCTTGTACAGCAGTTTTAACTTTGACAGCAAATTTAGATTTCGTTTTAGTCAGTCTTTTGACTAAAATGCCATTTAGTTTTAGTCATATTTTAGTCATCTGAATTGTTTTTAGTTTTAGTCTAGTTTTAGTCGACTAATCTAATACTCGTCAAAACGGACAATTCGACATAATTTTGTTTGTAATTCTCCGTTCATGCGACGCTTAAGAGTACTCGTGCGCTGTGAGACGCGCTTTCTGTGTGTGTGTGCTTCAGTGTCTGCGCTCAGAAAACCGGACCGAATTGAGTTCTCTCTTGCGTCGTCAGATTTATCCATATGTCTGCTCTTCTCTTACTCCCACATATTGACATTTTTGAACGTTTTGCAGGTGTATGTTAGCTTATGTCCCACCGGTTCATATGTATGCATCTAACCTCCGAACCACGCAACAGATTCGTTCTAAATGAACCTCTTCCCAAATCGTCCCTCCCTAACATTTTCGTCTCATTTTTATTCGTTGACGAAAATGTCAATAGATTTACGTCATAGTTTTTGTCATTCAAAAAGAGTTTTAGTTCGTTATCGTCTCGTTGTCGTCGGTGAAAAAAATGTTGTTGACGAAAATTATTCGTCAACGAAATTAACACTGTTGTACAGTATTCCGTTCATGTGTAGCTTTATTCCGTAAACACTAACAGTGTTCTTCCCTATTATAAGAACAGCACAGAAGCGTGTGTAGATGAAGAGTCTCACCAGGTCTGTTTCATGAGGATCTTGAAGCCGTCGGGACAGGTGGACGGCACAGGCAGATGGAGGCTGTTACTCCCCACACCCCAGATGATGGCAGACGAGTCCACGTCCTTATAGGGGATCTCACCAGTCAGCAGCTCCCATAACACCACCCCGAATGACCTACAAACACACAAAAATCAGCATTCACAGCTTACACTACACACACTACTGCTCTAACGCTCGAGTTCTTAATATTTCTGAAAGAAGCCTCTTATGCTCACCAAGGCTGTATTTATTTGATCAAAAATACTGTAAAAAGAATGAAATATTATTACAATTTAAATAACTATTTTCTATGTGAATATACTGTAAAATGTAATTTATTCCCGTGATCAAAGCTGGATTTTCAGCATCATTACTCCAGTCTTCAGTGTCACATGATCTTCAGAAATCATTCTAATATGCTGATTTGCTGCTCGAGAAACATTTCTGATTATTATCGATATCACTGCATTAGCTCACACTCACCAAATATCTACTTTCTCCGACACCGGCTCATTCCGGATCACTTCGGGAGCCATCCAGGCCACCGTACCGGCAAATGACATCTTCATACTCTTGTCACTGAGCTCTTTAGATGTTCCAAAGTCTGAGATCTTCACGTTGTCATTTTGAGTGACTAGCACACTGCAAAAGAAAACACACACAAACGCATGACACGATGCTGCCCGTTTATTTCCATATATACTGTAAGTGATTTGAGATTTGTTAAGTGTTTTTGAGCGTTTTATGCATCTGATAAAGTAAGCATTTTTGTTAATTGAAATAAAGCTGGAATAAAAGAAAACATAAATATTAAGTGAAAACCCAAACCCTGGTATTGTCTTAAAAATCTGGGTACAGTTGTTGTGGGTTGACCTTTTGGATTCAAAGTAATATCTGACTAAGATGAAAATAAATAAATAAACAAAAATAGCAAACCTTTAACCTTTTTTTTGGTAATGTGTGGGAACCTTTAATAGTTCCCATACATTACAAAACATGAGAACATGATTTTTTTAAACTGTATTTAAGAATTATTTTATTAACATTTAACAATTATTTTTAACATGTTTTAAAACAGAAGTAGTGTAGAAAAGCACTTATTCTGTGTGCTTTCCTAAAGCTTAAACAGTAGAGCATGGCGCTCGCAACACCAGGTTCACGGGTTCGATTCCCAGCTAAATTAACAGGCATGAACTGAAAATGCACCATCAATGCAGTGTAAATTTCTTCAGATAAAAGCATCTGCCAAATGCATAAAAGTAAATGTAAATACCCTTAGAGGGTAGTTGAAATTGACCCGTGAACATCATAATTGTAACATACATTTTGTATACACATTACACAAAACTTTATAGAGTGTCAAAACTTTGCATGCATGTTCATGATCCTAAATAAGGAAAAAGTCACAAAATATCAAGAAAACATATCATAGGTTAACCAATATTTCCAACAACTCAAAAATCGAGGTGGGTCAAATTAACTGACAACATAATTTGAATTAAACCTTAATAAAAAAAAATTATAATAATAATAATTTGCCTTGGCAACTAAATTGGAGTCCTAAAATGAAATAGTAAGTATGTTTTAAAACAATTTAACCTTTTAAACAGAAGCAGTGTGGAAAAGTACTTATTCTGTGTGCTTTCTTGAAGCTTTCAAAGAAAATTAAACTAATACAGAAAAAAAATGATGAAGGCTAAAAAATGTAAAAATAAATAAAAATAACACAAAATAATAAAAATGACAAAAACATATAAAATTACAAACACTTTGACTAAAAATATAAAAAAAAAATAAAAGCCAATTCAAATGTAAATAATAGTAAATAAACAATCCTAAAATCCCACAGGTCTTACTTTGGTGATTTGAGGTCTCTGTGGATGATCTTGTGGAGGTGCAGGTAGTTCATGCCGCTGGCGATCCCTGAGGCCCAGTCCACCAGCAGCTGTGGCGTGATCTTACGACCGGCCCTGAGAACCTCATACAGCTGCCCTTGAGCACAATACTCCATGATGATGCAGTAACACGGGGCCTGCGTGCAAACACCCCTAAAATACAAACAGCACACTTTAGTTGTGTTCACTGCACTCAGAAACTCAAAACTGAGCATTTACAGCCACTATCTGGTCATGCACTGTGACCTACTTGAAGCTGATGATGTTGGGGTGCTTCAGCTTCCGCAGGTGTTTGATATCCGTCTCCTTCTGCTCTCGGACTTTCTTGATGGCGACCTCTTCGGAGCAGAACTTTCCGAGGAACACGGCGCCCTGAGCTCCGCTGCCTAGCCACTGCAGCTCAGAGATCTCCTCAAACGGCACCTCCCACATGTCTACTGACCAATCAGAACACACCATCAACATAGCGTACAACAAAACTACAGCAAAGATCAGTTTAAAGGGACAGGTTCACCCAAATATAAAAATTCTGTCGTTTAGTTGAACACAAAAGAAGATATTTTGAAGAATGCGTGTAACTGAACAGTTGATGGTAGCCATTGATTTCCATTTTTCCATACTATGGAAGTCAATGGCTGCCAGCAACAGTTTGGTTATCAACATTCTTCAAAATATCTTCTTTTATGTTCAACAGAACAAAGAAACTCATACAGGTGTGGAACAACTTGAGGGTGAGTAAATGATTACAGAATTTGGATTTTCAGAACACATTTTTGCATTCCACTGCATTGCTTTTCCATTGTTTTTCTATGTAAACATGCACTAGACCAGGGGTGGCAACTCACCTGCCTGTAGCTTCCTAGTAACCGTTCAGACCTTGATTAGCTCGTTCAGGTGTGTTTGATTAGGGTTGAAGCAAAACTCTGCAGGGCTGCGGCTCTCCAGGACCGACGTTCACCACCCCTGCACTAGACGGACGCTTTTGACCGTTGTGCTCGCATCATTATAGCGCTTTGTGCATTCTAAAACTGCCCCTCAAGATGTTTTTTTTCATTCCACTGCCATGCTTCTTGTGTTTCTACTGTGACAGTTTTAAGGCTACAATGGTATCTAGAGCAACGAATCAAGAACCAGTTAGATTTTTGCTATTTTGATTTTGTGTTGACTTTGTAGACCATGAAGTAAAAGTTGGCAATTAAAGCAATGAACAACAGTCGAGTTTGACCTGTCGGTTAATGATCACACTAACATGCAGGTAAACTAAGTATTTCATTTTTATTTCAAGTGATTTATTTTGATTTTTTTTTTATTTTAAAAGCATTTTACTTTTTTATGATTTAATTAAGTATTAGTTTTCGTCAACTCACAAACCCCAGTTTGAGAAACCCTGACTTAAAGTAATGTTTAATGCATTTAATGTTGTTGATAACAAACAATGAAATATGTTTTTATATCAATATGGTACAAAATAATCCTATTCAAATATATGTAATAAACGAGTTAGGTCAAAAGTAATCTAAAAGTAATCAAAAAATAAATCAGAATACATTACCTAAAATGTGTAATTTACTAGATTACATTACTAACTACAATTTTTGGTAACACTTTATTTTACATCACCCTAAAGTAAAAACAGTAAATTATACATAATTACATGCATAATTATTATTACTTAAATGCTACTATTACTTAAATGTATAATTACTAGAGTTAGATTTTTTATAACCGATACCGATATAGACTATTTACATGTTTATGTGTCCGATAACCGATATGCAGAACCGACATTCATTTATTGTTTTACTTCTGTTTTTTACACAATAAAAACAGTAAATTATACATAATTACATGCATAATTACTGTTACTTAAATGTTACTATTACTTAAAAGTATAATTACTAGAGATTGAGTTTTTATAACCGATACAGATTATTTGCATGTTTATGTGCCCTATAACCAATATAAAGAACCAATATTTATTTATTTTTTCTTCTGTTTTTAGCACAAGGATAACAAAAAATTGGTAGATTTGATATTACAAAACCAATATCCGATTACGGAAAATGCTTAAATATTGGGGGAAAACTAACATTTTTGGTAACATTTTATTTTACAGCGCCCTTGTTACTTGTGTTTTTACTAAAGTAAAAACAGTAAATTATGCATAATTACTATTACTTAAATTACTAGAGATCAATTTCTTTATAACAAATACCGATTGTTTGCATATTTATGTGCCTGATAACCGATATGCAGAACCGATATTTATTTACTTTTTTACTTCTGTTTTTAACGCAATGATGACAACATATCGGTGGATTCAATATTACAAAACCGACATCAAAACCGAAAAATGCTTAAATATCTGGAAAAATATCGGTAAAACCAATTATCGGCCGATCTCTAATAATTACACTGTAACAAGGACACCTTATAATAAACTGTAACTTGTAATTTGTAATCAGTATCTAATGGACTACAATCTGTAAGTAGCACTTCATACTCGTCATCACTAACCTTGCTGCTGAAGTTTGTACTCAGTCGAGTATGTTTTCCCGATAATATTCCACACGGGTCTCAAACATCCGAACAGCCCCTCTAGGAATCCGCCGCTTCCCGTCCCGGCTCTATGAAAGTGCAGTTTGATGTCATCATGTGGATGGTGGTGCGTGTCGTCCCCGCTGTGGTCCATCGGACACCCGCCCTCCTCGTTTTTCTCCTCCCCGCCGCTTCCGCAGCCTCCCTGACCGCAGGACCCCGGCGTCTCGGCCTCCTCATGCTCCTGCAGCTGCAGCACGCTGTTGTCGAAGTGTCCCTGCTCCCGCGTCGAGTCCTCGCTGAGGGCCGTGCATGGAGGGCTGGTGCCACCCGGCTCAGCGTCCCTGCAGGGGAGCTGCAGCTGTTGCAGCGGCATGGGAAGGGTGGAGGGAGGAGCCAGGTCTGCGATGATCTGCGGTGGAGGTGGTGCTGGCGGAAGCAGCGCTTGAGGAGAAACGTTACTGTTGGTTTTCTTCAAGGAGTCACCGACGACCGTGAGCTTCAGCTCCTCCTTCAGCTTCCCCACCAGCAGGCTGCTACAGGACGTCCAGGACAGCACCTCCGGGGAGCTTCCCATGGTGCTGTGCGTGTGCATGGGCAGATGCCCTCCTCACCCGACGGGAAATGAGTGGCGAGGCTTTACAGATGAATTCTGTTGGGGTTTATGACACACCTGCATGAGAAAGACAGAGACAATCATGCATTTAAAAACAACCTGATGGGTGCAACTTAACAAAACTGAACTGTTTTTTTACTTTTTGAACATGAACTGTTTCAACTTGAACATGGAGTATGATGCTGAAAGAAAAACACCAAAACAATGAGAAATGAGTGCTGATTTAAAAAGTTAGGTGTCTGCATGTTGCAAAGTTAACACAATTCTTTAATAAAAGTAACATTACACAGAACACAGAAATATAGAGTAAAAGAGGCAATTTAATTAGATTGAACTTTTTAATGCACAGTTTTTGGTAATGAATGAATTATGTAATTTTTTGCATCTACAGTAATTCTATTTATTTTTTATTTATTTAATTGTATTATAAAAATGATATAATTAATCCTTTTTAGTAATTAATGAATTATGTAATTTAATATTTACAATAATTAATTTTGTATATCTAATTTTATTGTAAAAAAAAATATTATAAATACATTTATATTAATAAATACAAAATATGCAATTTAATTTGATTGAACTTTTGATGTATACTTTTTTAGTAATTAATTAACTATGTAATTTTACACACATACATACATATAT
>NW_015555810.1:664274-665284 GCF_001515605.1 Sinocyclocheilus anshuiensis
TATTTAATTTATTGTAAAAAAATATATAAATTAAATAATTTGAATATATACAAATATTTAAAAGACCTGTTTTTGACATTTATTTGAAATATATATATTTTGTACCATTATAAACCTTTACTGTTATTATACACCTTTACTGTGACTTTTGATAATTTTACAGCACCTTTGCTGAATGTAAGTATTTCTTTCTTTCTAAAAATTAAAAAAAAAAAAAAAAAAAAAAACTTTTCTATTAAGCATGCAATGGTGTGCAATGCTGACTCAGAATTTTTGAACAGCCTTTGCAACTAATGCCTTAAAAAGTCGCCTACACAGACAGCTCACTAGGTTTCGAAACAGAGCACGTTTAAAAATATCCTTAATGAATTTGAGAAATATAAGCACTCGTTTAAAACAGCAACTACAGCTCTGCTAAATAAAGACTGAAACGGTTGATCATTTTAATTTCCAATCTCATTCCGCACACAGCGGGAGAGGGATTGGAGGCATTTGCATTAATGATGATTATCTCTTTAGAGAGAGAGAGATAATTCCAGGAAGCTGTCGTTGTGATCAGGTCTCTGTTGATTGAATGTGTTAATGCTGCTTTGAGATTAAAGCAGAGTGAGTATTAGAAGCTCTGAGAGCCAAACATCTGGCACACATCGGTCACACACACACACACACCCACACACACACACACACACACACACACACACACACACACACACACAGAGAGAGAGTCACTGAGGACGAACATCCCATAATCTGCTGCTGTAGTTACACAGCAATAATTTTGCCTGCATTAGTGTCCGAACCAAAGGTCGGCAGCCGTTATGATGTGACATAATCACAAAATATATACAGATCAAAATATATGTATATTTATATATATATACAAAATAAAACGGATCATGAAAATCACGTTATTTTTTTATTTAGCTCTGTCTTGAATTTCACATAACGGATGTTTATATATACTCCACAAGACAAAATAATAACTGAATTTATAAAAAATAAAACGTTCA
>NW_015555810.1:665496-666432 GCF_001515605.1 Sinocyclocheilus anshuiensis
CATAAACACATTTCATTACACCAAATACACAAAATAATGTTCTTTTTAGCAGCATCATATGACCCCTTTAATACTGCGTGTTGTTTCCTGGGTGATCCACGACTGTTTTTATGTTTTGTGATAGTTGTTCATGAGTCCCTTGTTTGTCCTGAACAGTTACTGCCTGCTGTTCTTCAGAAAAATCCCCCAGCTCCTGCACACTCTTTGGTTTTCCAGCATCTCCTGCATATTTGAACCCTTTCCAACAGTGACTGTATGATTTTGAGATCCATCTTTTCACTCTGAGGACAACTGAGGGACTCATACATAACAATGGCAAAAGGTGAAAACATTTACTGATGCTCAAGAAGGCAACACGATGCATTAAGAGCCAGGGGGTGAAAACTTTTGAACAGGATGATGATGATGTGTACATTTTTCTTATTTTGATTAAAGATCATATTTTTTTTCATTTAGTACTGCACTTCAGAAGCTACATAAATACATACATGTTTCCCAGAAGACAAAATAAGGACAATTTACCCTGATCACCTAATTCAAAAAGTGTTTTCAAAAATTCAAAAAGGCTCTTAATGCATTGTGTTGCCTTCTTGAGCATCAGTAAATGTTTTCACCTTTTGTAATTGTTATGTATGATTCCCTCAGTTGTCCTCAGTTTGAAAAGATGGATCTCAAAATCATACAGTCACTGTTGGAAAAGGTTCAGAAATGCAGAAGATGCTGGAAAACCAAAGAGTGTGCAGGAGCTGGGGGATTTTTCTGAAGAACAGCAGGCAGTAACTGTTCAGGACAAACAAGGGACTCATGAACAACTATCACAAAACATAAAAACAGTCGTGGATCACCCAGGAAACAACACGCAGTATTAAAGGGGTCATATGATGCTGCTAAAAAGAACATTATTTTGTGTATTTGGTGTAATGAAATGTGTTTATG
>NW_015555810.1:667771-672001 GCF_001515605.1 Sinocyclocheilus anshuiensis
TCCCCACCCCAGTTGAACTGCTCAGGACCAACAAGGGACTCATGAACAACTAACACAAAACAAAGTCGTGGATCATCCAGGAAATGACACACAGTATTAATATTCAAGGGTATGTAAACTTTTGAACGGGGTTATTTTTATACATTCAGTTATTATTTTGTCTTGTGGAGTATATATAAACATCTGTGAAATAGCTTATTCAAGACAGTACAAAAAAAAATAACATGCAATTTTCATGATCCCTCTTATTTTGTTAAAATTATGAACATTTTGCATATTCTTCAAAGGGTATGTAAACTTATGTGCACAACTGTACATATGCATTTTATATTTTATAAATTCACCATATATTATATATAATATATGATACATTTATTGTATAATTATTTAGTTTTTATATATAATGTGATATATTTATTGCATAATTATTTATTATATATTCATATAAAATATAAAGTTTCTATTTATTACCATGATATTATGAATATTAATATTATTGATATATTATTATTTCTATTTTATTTATATGTATTTTATATTTTATATATAATAATTATTTAAAATGATAATATTTAAAGTTATAATTATTTATTACACAATTTTATATAAATAAATAAAAATAATGAAAAATATATAATAAAATGAAAATACAATTTTGATTAGTCTGCAAGTAATTACTTTCAAGCATTTAAGCAAGAAGCCTTTAAAACAAAAACTTTTTTTAAACATCATGAGCAAGATATTCAGTCAAATGCGTCCAAACTTTGACTGGTAGTGTATGTACTGTTTCCCATCATGCATTGCAGCATGAATAAACCATGCAGACTGTGCTCATTGTTTACTGCATTATTTGCATTGGTGTTTGTTTTGTTTGTTGAAACTGAAAGTGAAAATGCTACTCGACACGATCACAGCCAATCAGAAGACATGCCACGTTTCACGTCGTTACGAGGAGGCACAGTTTCCCAGCGTGACGCTGCAGACACAGAAACCATGCTAAACAAAGAGCATAATAAAACGTCCTATACCGCGACTCCTGGTCAAAACAAACAGACAGAACAAGAGGTTTTGGCTGAGGATTGTGGGTAACACACATACTGATAGACCTCTAACAGCTGCTGTACTCTCAGTCACTATTGATCATTACGACCAAACAACCGACCGGTTACCAAAGCAAAACTCAAACAAATCACAGACCGACAGACACATGACCTGTGAAAAGAACAGCTCTGTTTATCAAGTCATTTCCTTACAAAACCAAAGCACGCGTATATACTGTACAAGATATTAGAGATATGGGAATCATTTTCAGAACAAACACACACAAAAAAAAAAAAAGGAACTGAATTAATGTCGAAATTTCAATAACATAAATGCAATAATTCTATTGCCGTGTTCTCACTTGTTGGATAAAATAAAATAAAATAAAGCATGAATTAGTATAGTTTAATTCAAATGATTCTTATGAATAATTTTTTTAATGAATCAGTCTTGAACTCTTATGATAATGTGTAGGTAAAAATACAGATTTAGTAACAGTTTTACTTTAACAAATGGAATTTTAATGTTAAAAATCTAACCAACTAAAGCATTATTTCTAAACTTTTCCTTTAGCTTCAGTGTTTACTCAAAAGTAATGAAAGAATCATTAAGGAATCAAAACTAGAATCATTAAATTACTGTTAATTGTCATCACTGTCAGTAAGTTATATATATATTTTCACACACACGCTTCTGAAAAAAAAAAACCCACACACACACATTGTATTTTATAATATTGTGAATTCATATTTTATTTATATATACACATTTATATATATCTTATATATTGTTATTTATTTATGCAAAACGTATAGTAACACACACACACACACACACTTTTCTGAAAAAAAATATAACACACTGACACACACACTGTATTTTTTATATTTTATAAATATTGTGAATAAATTCATATTTTATTTATATATACACATTTATATATATTGCTTTTTATTTTTTATTTATAATTTAAAAAAATGTGCCTAAATTCACTAAAAAAGTACTTCAAATTCAACATAGAATAAGTAATAATATATTGTCGTTGTTACTTCAAGTAACTGTTCGTGCTTGACTCAAAATTATAAGTTCAGTTAAGTTGACTATTTAAGTAATTTCAGCAAATTTTTGGTTGTTATAACTAATTGCAGCAAAAAAAATATGTGTACATGCAAAAATTTGTTTTATTTTTATTTATGCAAAGTGTCACAATATTTTTTGCAAACGTTTTTGGTGTGCTAAAATATGACCTTGCAAACTTTTTAAACTTTTCATGCAAAACATGGCGTTTTTATCCAACTAATGGCATTATGAACTGAAATTTTGCATTAGAGGATGAACAAGTATTATCATGGGAATCCAGAGCTCCTTCAGAAAGCTGCTGTGAAACAGCAAAACTTCAGCAAAGATCAGAGTCCATCAGAGCTGGAGAAAGAGGAGAGATTTGAGCAGTGCTTTTCCACTTCTGATTAGACTTAATGAGAAACGGCAGCTCACACACAAACCTGAACACATCTGACCAGCTGCTAATCACAATTCATTACTACGTCCCAACCATGCAGCACCATACAGCAGCTTCAGATTTCTACATCAATGATTTAGTCAAATTATGGGCCTTTCCCTCAGTGAGGACTGCTGAGGATGAGCATGTTATGACTGATAACTGATAAATGGCTGATTTTATAAATCTACTTTGTAAAAAGAAAAAAAAAAAAGACAAAAACAAAAATACCTAAGCATTATACCGTTATAGTGAACAGTATAAAAGACAAATTCATATTCCTTTTTAAATCTACAAGAGAAAAAGTATACTGTACTGTATTTGCACAAAATATCACAATTCCTTAATGCTACAGAATATGATGGTAAAAGTAATGGAACTCTTTAATAAACAATACCAATGAAATTCCAATGAATACTAAAAGCAATGAAGAATAAATAAATAAAAACAAATTAATTTACTTTACTGCCCATTCTGTTTGTCACAGAGCAGACATTTTTCTGTGACGCTGGTGTCACACATATAAATACATCCACATAAAAACGAACAAATTAACAACATAAACACAACATTAAACAATAATAATAATAATAATAATAAAAGGTTTAGAACACTATAAAGCCAACCACTCTCTTAAATTACTTCAAAAATAGTGTGATTTAAACATATAAATAAAAATTAAAACTAAAATAAAATAAAACCAAATTAATAAATATAGAATAAGCAAACAAATAAATAAATAAATGACAAAAATAAAAACAAATAGATAAATAAACAAACAAATAAATAAATATAAACAGATAAATACTACTACTATTAATAATAATAATAATAATACAATAAATAAATAAATAAAAACAAACAGATAAATAAAAATTCAAATAAAAGATAAATAATAAATTACTAAAATAAAACAAATAGATAAACAAATACATAATAATAAATAACCAAAAATAGATGAAAATAAATGAATAAATACATAAATAAGATAATGATAATACAATAAAAAAGATAAAAGCAAACAAACAGATAAAAATAAATAAGATATAATAATAATAATACAATCAAAAATAAACAAATAACAAACAAACAACTAAATAAAATTGGTGATTTAGGTAACATGGTGTTGATATATTGCTCATCCCTCCTACATTCAGTGGGGTATTAATGTGGGGTATTAGGGGTATTTCTGCGGAGTAAAGTGATCCGGTGAGTAGGTGTGATAGAGCTGCAGCAGCAGCGCATCAATAATGCATCACAAGCGTCTCACAGAACTCTGCCGAGAGTGCAGCGGGAAACTAGAGAGCGTCGCTCAGGTGACCGGCAAACACACGTGTGTGTGTGTGTGTCTCTGTGTGTGTAATTCCACGCCGGCTCTGAGTTACAGTCTGGAGGGGAAAAAACACCAGTCCTGCCAAAATGCATGGACAGATTGGACACACACACACACACACACACACACACACACACACACACACACACACACGCACGTGCACACACACACAGGGGACGGGACAGCTGGTGGGTTTGATGGGAGGATCAGGTTCCTGTCGATGGTGGACAGAGACACACCTAAACCCCCACATCTGCCATGAGCAAATAATCCCACTGATACAAGAGGATGAACAATCTGCTCTCTCAGACACACACACACACACACACACACACACACACACACACACACACACACA
>NW_015555810.1:672050-676279 GCF_001515605.1 Sinocyclocheilus anshuiensis
ACACACGCCAGCCCTTTACAATGCCCTTCAGGACAGGAATTATGGGTGCACAGAATGTTGTGTGTGTGTGAGGTTCAATCTCACAAACCTTTCAAGATATATATATATATATACAGTGGGTACGGACAGTATTCAGACCCCCTTCAATTTTTCACTCTTTGTTATATTGCAGCCATTTGCTAAAACCAAAAAGACTCATGGCTGTATTAGATCAAAAGGGTGCTTCTACTAAATACTGAGCAAAGGGTCTGAATACTTAGGACTTCTGTGTTTTTCTGTCAATATGGGGTGCTGTGTGTACATTAATGAGGAAAAAAAATTAACTTAAATGATTTTAGCAAATGGCTGCAATATAACAAAGAGTGAAAAATTGAAGGGGGTCTGAATACTTTCCGTACCCACTGTATATATAAAAATTCCACACAGAAGCTAGATTATTGTTTTTACTAGTAGAAATCAATCAATTTTATAATAAAATCAATTTTGGACATTTTAGTCAATGCTGAAAACGGGAACTAAACACACTACAAAGAAGGGGTTTTCAATCTGTTTAATGCCACAGGCCCCAAATATGAATTTTCCATGTATAAAGACTCATTTACACACTGTAAAAAAAAAAAAATAATAATAATAATTACAAATATGAGTACAACACTGCCTGGAAAATGTTGACAAAAATAACAATAAATTTACTGTATTAAAATATTTCATGTAAAAAATCTGGCAAATATTGTCAATAGAATATTATTACTACTAATAATTTGTTATTAAATAAGTTCTTTAAGTACATAAAACACTTTTTAAATAAATTACAATATTTTACAAATATTTTTAATGTATAATTCTGGAAAAGAATGGAAACAACAACAACAACATATTTTATATATTGCCTTTCAAATAATTTGATTATTTAATCTGAAAAATATTCCCAAAAATTAATTAGAAACCTATTTTATTAAAATACCATTTGTGGAAAAACTGGAAAATAATTTCAGAAATTAATAATAACAATAATAGAAATGAAAATGTTTTATGTATAATTTAATTTTTAATTAATTTTTATATTTAATTTGTGATTAATCAAATGACTTCCAGCCAGTGTTTACAATGCAAAATAAAACGGCAATTTCTGTGTATTTTAACTTATTAATTTTGAAAACTCTTGGTCTAAACATAATGTACCAATGTGCTGTAACAGGTAATCATGATATTTCAGGGTCCCTGCCAAAGCTAAGCCCAAACACACAGCGCTATTATCATATATGTCGGGATCCACAGCTGCCGCTACAACAAAGAGACAATTAGTCTGAGCTGAAAACTGCCCTCACCCTCCTCCAATCACACGCTGAGAGCTCATGACTGACAGCTGCGAGAGACCAATCAATCACAGGAACAATGAGCATCAGGATCCCACAGGACAGAGATCATCGTTTCAACATTCATCACTCTAATTGAGTTGTTGAGGCTTTTAGCCAATTACCAAGCCATTCCAATGGCAAAAATCTTTGAAAATGGATTCTGCTGCTGTAGAGATGACTTTTTATGCAATATAATACAAACATACAGTCAAATTTTAATGCATGCATTTTTTTTTAAATGCATGCATTTAATTTTCTTTTAGTTTTCAATTTCTGAATAATTACTTACAGTATATTAAATTTATAATGTTATTTATGCAAATAAACTACATTTTATTTTAAAATATTTGATCAAATTTAAAAGCAAAACAAAATTATTATTTTCCTTTTCCTATTGACATATATTTCTTGTTTTGCTTCAAATGTGCTTATAGTTGGCAATTTCTGAATAATTACTTACAGTATATGAACTTTGTAATGTTATCAATGCAAAACAGTTACGTCTTATTTTAATACATTTTATTAAATTTTAAAACAATTTTTTTTCTTTTCCCATTGAAATAGATTTATTGTTTTGCTTCTAATGTGCTTATAGTTTTCAATTTCTGAATAATTACTTACAGTATATGGAATTTATAATGTTATCAAAGCAAAATAAATTACATTTTATTTTAATACATTTTAAAGCTATTTTTTCTTTTCCCATTGACAAATATTTCTTGTTTTAATAATAAACATACTAGATTTATGCTTACAAATGAACAAACAAATTTCTACTAATCAAATAGACAAGTAAACATATTTGAGAATATATTCTATGAAAATAAGCGTTTTAATTTTATGCAGTTTTGCTTTAAGTAAATGTTTCTTGTTTTTAAGAATGTTAAAATTATTTTTATAATTAATCTCATGATTCACAACCAGTGTTTGGAAAGTAAAATGAAACGGCAATAACGTAAATCTCTGCACTCTAAAAAACGCTAGGTTGTTTTTTCAACCCAAATGCTGGGTTGAGACCGCTGGGTAAGGACGTTGGGTTGTTTTAACCCAATTTGGGTTGAAAATTGGTCTTGATCTATAACCCAGCGGTGCTGGGTTGGGAACGCGGACGTGAAAGAGAGCACGCACGTCACGTTAACATCGGACGACACCAGTGCAAGAAGCCGCCATTTTCTCAGCATCTTCAGATGGAAGCGAGTGCGAGTGAAAGATGGTTTATGGTAAGCAAAGATTAAAAATGTAAAGTCATCATTCATTGTTTGAGTCCGGTAGTATTTTGAGATTTCATGGAAGGCGGAAATATTCCGAAAAGAGCTTATATTGAAAAATACGCGGACGCGGATTTCTCCTCAGAAATAGTCTTAACGGCCTCTTTTACTGAACGGAAGAGGTGCTTTTAATATAACGTCAGCGAGTGTCTTATGTCATATTTACATAAGATTTTACAATATTTAAATTTTTTGAGGCGTTAAGAGAGGGTTATTAACATATTTACATGTTAATTCGTTATCTTCTTTTTCGCGGTTAAATGTGTCTTCATTGTGCCCGCGCCGGGAGTTAATAACACAGAACCCTGCTTGAGTGAGGAGGAGGCGATTTTCTCCGCTTCTTCAGAAGAGAGGGAAAGACGGTTTAAGGCAAGTAAAGTTCAGAATTCCATCATGTTATCAATTTTATTTTTTTACTAAGAGTTAAAGAATGTTTGTTGTTTTTGTAGATGTTGAAATCCAGAGACATAGGAGAGCATCATTCTTTTGAGATTGATGCGAGTTATTTTTAGAAAATAAATGTTTCTGTTGTCTCCTGCCTGTTTACCTCACATTTTGATGCAACAACAGTTCATGTCATTCCAAACCTATAAGACTTTTGTCTATCTTTAGAACACAGATGAAGATATTATTTTCTATTATATAAATACAAATTCTTAACTTAGTATTATTTTACACATTTTTCAAATAAAAAAATTATAATTAGTAATTATATTTTATTATATATTATTAACAAATGTAATACAATTTAATAAATTAATGAATTATATGTATGTATGTTTTGCAAATGTTTATCTTTTACTACACAATGTTATTTTTAACATTATTTAACAAATAAAGAATTAATAAATAAATAAAATATAGTATATACAGGTGCATCTCAATAAATTAGAATGTCGTGGAAAAGTTCATTTATTTCAGTAATTCAACTCAAATTGTATGTTTTGCAAATGTTTTACTACACACATGTAATTTTAGTATTATATTACAAATAAATAAATAAATAAATAATGTAGTATATACATAATGTTTTACAAATGCTTAATTACACATTGTTAATTTTTGTGTTATTATACAAATAAATTAAAAAAATGATAAGAAAGAAAGAAAGAAAGAATAAACATTATGTTTTCCAAATCTTTATCTTTAACTACACATTGTCATATGAAAAATTAATAACAACCGTTTTTTAATATTAACAAAAATGCTAGTACGTTCACTTGTAGTTCAGAAATGATTCAGGTGTTGATTCAATAACAGCTGAAACTGATTCAGCTCAAAGATTCAGGATTCAAATCAGATCTTTTTGAATGATTCATTAAAAGAATCGGTTCATACGAATCAGGCTGTTGTGTTTGATTCACTCATTAATCGTACTACACTGATCTCACAGACACACAAAGAAATGCAAACACTGCAGTACAATCTCTACCGGTCGACACACTTCTACATTACCACCGTCCACATCAGCCGTGAGTGTGACCAACATGATGGTCAGAGTTAATGCGGTTCGGTTCTTATCAGAAACCCGTAAGCAAACAGCAGCTCTTCCCCCCCGCACACACACATATACAGTGGGTACGGAAAGTATTCAGACCCCCTT
>NW_015555810.1:676460-680151 GCF_001515605.1 Sinocyclocheilus anshuiensis
TATACACACACACACACAAATATACAATGTTTATATTTAATTACTCATTATTTTAATATTATTTTTCAATAAATAAATAAGTACCTGCATGCATACATAATGTTTTGCAAATGTTTATCTTTGGCTACACATTTTAGTACCAATTTTAGTTTTGAAGTATTCTTCCCATTAATTTTTCCAATAGGGTTTTTAAAAATGTCTTTGTTAAAGAGTTACAAACCATGAACCAAAGCAAAGCAAATTTCAAAAATCATTTTTAAAGTGTATTGATTTAAAGATGTTTATAGAAACAATGTATTGTATTTTTATTGCAAAATATGCATAAAATATGCATATGCAGACTGACGCAGTGCTTTATTCTATTCTCGGATTGGTGGAGATTTCTTTGTAGAATCATGAGTAATGTAGTTTTTCACTAAGAATTCTGCTGTCAAACATGATTATTTATGTGAGCTGATGGCTTCATAAAAAGCATATTACAGCAATTAACAACCCTGTAGCTCACAGTATGTCTGTCTTTAATGGCTTATTGTTCAAAGTCAATTCCCCTATGGAGAAAAGGAATGGGATTTTTACTTCCGGACCTGACTGTTGCACTCTAATACTTTACAAACACACTGAAGGAAGATGAAAAAGAGGAGCAAGAAAAAGCTTCAGCTCACTACTGACAAGAAAAGATCCCAGAGCGACAACAAAAGACACGAGAGGAGCTCAGGACTCCATCTGAACAGCTGCTCCTCCTCTTCAACACCACACACAGGAAGATGACGATGATGAGGATGATGCACGTTACAGCAGACAGACCCTCACACACACACACACACACGCGCACACACACGCGCACACACACGCACACGCACGCACACACACGATAATGCATGTTACAGCAGACTGACCCTCACACACACACACACACACGCGCGCACACACGCGCACATGCGCACACACACGCGCACACACACACATACACAATACAATGACACGACTCAAGATTACAGGATCTTCCAGCTCTTTTCTCTCGTCTTCCACCACGCTTTTACAGCTCTGACACATAATCAATACTTTACAATGGCACTTCCATTAGCTGCTGTGGACACACACACACACAGCACACAATATGCGTTATATTCTTTCTTTACAACGGCTGAAGAAGCTCTTGTATTAAACTGACGCTCTGTCTCTGTGTCTCTGTGTTTTAAAGCTCTGGTGGCCAGCGTGAGCTTATATAAACATGCTTAGAAACAAACAGAGCTGCTCTTCTCTACTCCAGCTGGAAAACAGATGGACGACATTTGACAATAAAACAGAAAAACATCACTGAAACAATAGATAAATATACCAATGGGTTGTACACTGTAAAAAAATTTACTGTAAATCAAACAAAGATTATTGATGTACATTTTTCAAGAAAATACTATTTGTTTCTACTTAAAAATTGCATGTTTAATTTAATGTTGCTTGCTTGCTTTCTTTGTAATTATTTCTGAAATTTACTAGCAATTTATCAGTGAAAATTGTTAAAAAAATTCAGTGTATGACTATATATAAGAATATAATAAATATTATATACTTACAACTATTAACTCAAAATATTCATATTAACTATTTAATTTTAATATTTAATGTTAATTTAATATTTGATTTAGTTAAAGTTATACACATACATACACACATATATACATTCAATTATAACTATTAATTAACTCTTAATTTATTCATTTTTTATTTTCATATAGTTAAATAAAATGGTTAAAATTTTAAAGTTATAATATAACTTACTATATATAATGCAATACAATACAATATAAATATAATAATATTATTTAGTTATAACTATTATTAGCATTAATAATTAACATTATTTTCAGTTAAATAAAATAGTTAAAAAAGTTTAAAGTTATAATATAACTTATAATATAATATAATATTATAATATAATGCAATATAATACAATACACAACATAATATAAATGTAATATTATTATTAGCATTAATAATTAACTCATTTATTTATTTATTTTTATTATTTTCACAGTTAAAATAGTTAAAAATTGAAATAGTTCAAACTGTTTTTGCTATGGCACCCAAATTGGTTCCAAGAACCATGACATTTTACTGGTATTGGTACCGACTACTGAAATGTTGCTATTGTGACAGTCAATATGAGGAAGATGTCAAGTTATTACATTATCTACAGTTTTCAAGCATTACTGTCACAACTGAAAACACTGATACAGAAGGTGAATTATGAGTCAGAAGGATGCGTTTTATTATTTAGTTTTTGGCTCACATCCATCAAGCTTCAAACAGAAAGAGAGAATTTAATGTAGGAAGCATTTAAACAGGCATTCTCATATGGTTATATATTTTTTAGTAGAATTTAAGCAACGACTATATTGTGATTTACACACAGACACTGTGATCTAAAATGACTCATCTCGACAAACAGCACAAAAGAAATGGAAAGAGACGCATTGTTAAAATGCACGACATGCGATTCTCCTGAGACAAGTCATTAAGTTATGTATGCGTGAATGTGTGTGCGTGTGTGTGAAGCGGTGTGTCTGTCCTTCAGCAGAGGGCAGTGAGAAGAGAAGCGCCGCATCGAACACCAGACAAATATAGCTCATATACGCACCCAACACGCAAGTTAGTCATCTTCAACCCGAACGCCCATCAGAAAGCACGTATAAAAGAAATAAAAGAACAAATACATACATACAGGAAGGAGGAAAGAAAGAGAGAAATGCACAAGCGTACACACTACACTGCGGTGGATTACTCACAGCTGACGGCGTTGCCATGCATGATCCTCCTTCAGCAGAGAAACAGCTGAAAGCAGCCGGCCGAGAGACAGAGACAGAGACAGAGACAGAGACAGAGAGAGAGCAAGCTGCAGATCGTCTGAGTGGGCGGAGGCAGAGCTGCGACTGCTCACGTCACACTTTTCATGAATGAAAGGGCCAGATGACACAGGCACGATGCAGCGAGATCTCATCTCTCAGTCACACACACACACACACACACTGAATATGGAAGCGGAACAGACGAGGGCATTATTTCAAAACACTAATGCATGCGGCGCTTGTGCGGTGTCCTAAATCAAAGAGGTCACATCATGCATCTGTTTATTAGCTAGAAAGCCAATGCTTTTATGGTTTTATTCCACTCTCTTTGAGCTCAGCATCTTTATGCTAGAATATTTCTAAAAGTCAGCTGATTGACACGCTCTTTCTCTTCCAGGAAAACGGAGAAAGAATACTGATGACTAGGGATGTAACGATTCACTCAACTCATGATTCGATTCGATTCACGATTATTATTATTTTTTAACAAAATGAGATTTAAGACAAATTATAAATTAAATGTGTCCTTTTATTATTGCTTGGACAGAATGCTGCACATTTCTTTGTGAAATTGAAATATAACACTATAATAATATACTAATATAGCACTTGCATATTACTGCTCTTTTGTTGGTTTCGATTGCTTCTATTGTCCTCATTCGCTTTGGATAAAAGCGTCTGCTAAATGACAAAATTTAAATATAATGTAAATGTAAATAACAAAACTACACTAAAATTTTAAAACAAGCCCCAAATCAAATAAATAAGTAACACAAATAAAATAAATCTCTTCATATAAACAAAATAAGGCTTTGTCTGTGCTCTTAACATTTAAATTAGAGACA
>NW_015555810.1:680231-681488 GCF_001515605.1 Sinocyclocheilus anshuiensis
ATACTTTCCGTACCCACTGTATATATATATATATATATACATCAATAAAGAAAATAATAATTTAGTTTTAAAAGCAAAAATGTAGTATTAAAAGTATCACAATTTTTTTTCTCCACATAGTAAAATACAACTGTTAAAAAGTTTTTTAACTATTATTAAAAAATTTTAATGCTAATAATAGTTAGAAATAAATAACATTGCTATAATATATTATACTGTTATATTATAATATATATATTATATTATATTAAATTATATTATAGCATGTGTGTATATATATAATATAATATAATATAATTTAACATATAATTTATAATTTTATTTACTATTTAACTATTATTATCATTAAAAATGAACTATATATAAAATGAACTTCATTATTTTAGAATAGTTTAAAACAGTTTTTTATTAGTATTGAAATTGGAGCTGAGAACCATGAAGTTTTACTGGCATGAAATCGTGACAGAATGAGGAAGAACTATTAAGCTAAGCAAACTTTAGTTGGTTACGGTTTTCATGCATTACCATCGCAACTTAAAGCATTCATATAGAATGCTAATAACAAATGGCCATTCAGTACAAATACGTATTTCTATTTTTCAATACAGAAAATAATGTCATAATAATAACAATAATTCATTTTAAAAGCACACATTTAGTAAAGAAAACTGAATTATTACAGTGTTTCCTTGGTTACCGCTGTAAACAAAGCAGAGCTGCTTATGAACAGCAGTGATACAGTGTTTCCTTGGTTACTGCTGTAAACAAAGCAGAGCTGCTTATGAACAGCAGTGATACAGTGTTTCCTTGGTTATCACTGTAAACAAAGCAGAGCTGCACTTATGAACTTTAATATTCATTATACAGAGGCAAGATGAAAAGAAAAAAAATACCATCTAAACTTTTCTAAAGACAGTAAGTTCCCCTCAGACATACACATAAACTCCTACCCCTAAATGAATCAAGATTTGTTTAGCATCTCAACTGATTTGAATCGTCACATATTTGAATCGATTTTCTACCGGCTCGCGGTTAATCGTTACATCCCTACTGATGATATCATCGAGCACTCAGGGGCGTATTCAAATTTTTGTCCAATCAAACACTCTCTAGAATGGGAATGACCCTCCCAAAGGTCAACTTGTAAATTAAAAACATTAAATGCAAAAAAGCAACAAGCCCTTCAGTAAGTCCAGTCCCAACTTATATATATATATACAGTGGGTACGGAAAGTATTCAGGCCCCCTTCAATTTTT
>NW_015555810.1:682071-690474 GCF_001515605.1 Sinocyclocheilus anshuiensis
AAATGAACTATATATAAAATGAACTTCATTATTTTAGAATAGTTTAAAACAGTTTTTTATTAGTATTGAAATTGGAGCTGAGAACCATGAAGTTTTACTGGCATGAAATCGTGACAGAATGAGGAAGAACTATTAAGCTAAGCAAACTTTAGTTGGTTACGGTTTTCATGCATTACCATCGCAACTTAAAGCATTCATATAGAATGCTAATAACAAATGGCCATTCAGTACAAATACGTATTTCTATTTTTCAATACAGAAAATAATGTCATAATAATAACAATAATTCATTTTAAAAGCACACATTTAGTAAAGAAAACTGCCAAAATGTAATTCTATGTAAACAGGCACAGGTCACTTCCAAAACAACAAAAATGAAAACATATTCTCATATTTTAATTTTAGTGGCTTAATCAGAGAAATATTACATTTATTCCTCACATATATTTCCAAAATGTTGCTATTCAATGTGAAAAGCAGAGAATGGCATCGCTAGCAACACAGAGATCATGGGTTCGATTCCCAGGGAATGCAAGAAGAAAAATAAAGCGTAACTTTAATGTAATGCAAGTCACTTCGGATAAAAGCATCGGTCAAATTCACAGATGATTTCACGGAGGTAAAAGAGTCTTATGTAGAATCAGTCATCAGTGATGGTCAGACAATCATTCTTATAAATCAAAATGAAAAAAATTCAAAGAAAGTCCAGACAGCTGGCGTTTCATTTACCAGCCGAAGCCAATTTATACTCACGTTTGGCGCTTGGCGAGTGTGTGAACATATGTTTGTGCTGGTGTGCGTGTCTGCACTAAATGAATCCTGCTGCGTATCTGTGCATTGGCTGATATTTTTATCCAAATCCAGAGCGTATAAACACATAAGACTCTTTCAAACATAACTCTCCATCCTAATTCTGTATTAGCGGCGCAGCAGACGGTGCTGGAAAGTGCATATTTGGCCTAATTAGCAGCGGTTCGGTCAGAAGGAGCTGCAAACGGCACGAATAACACAGATGGTAGATTGATGTGGGGCTCAGTGAATGAACACAGGTCACGCTGACACCCAACACGTCCTCCTGAACCCTCGCTTTCACTTTAATAAAACACTCAGAAGAAATCAGAAGAGCCACAAACTTTGGTGCAACTTTTTATGAATGTAAGGTCGTCCATCCATTTATATTGGTACCATACTGAATTAAAAAAAACACAAAAAAAAACAATAATACTTTAAAAAAAGTTAATTTTTTTATTATTTATTATTACTTCTTTTATTATTCATTTTTATTTTATTGTGACAAGTCACTTATACAGAAGTCACAATATACTGCATTTACAAAAATAAAGAAAAAAGTTTTTTATTCTTATTTAAATTTTTTAATTAATTACTTTTTTAAAAAGCCGACATATAGCAAAAAGTCAAATTTTATTAATGTAACATTGTCCATCCATTCATGTAATTTATTTAATACTATACTAAATGTTAAATAATAAATCAAATAAAAAACGGACAATAACAAAAACCCTTTTTATTAATAAAATATATTTATTTTTTATTTTATTTATTTATTTTAAAAAAGCCAACATATGGCTTAAAAAAAAAATCATCTAATTTTCACTATAATAAAATGCTGTTTAAAACTCAGAAGAGTCACAGACATATATTTGTCATTTACATTAGTACTACACTAAATTATACTAAATACTAAAATAAAAATGTAATTAAATTATTTTATAAACTGTTTTTTAAAAAGCCAACATATAGTAAAAATGCTATTAATGTAATATTGTCCATTCATGCATGTTATTTATTTTACTACATTTTAAATAATAAAATAAAAAAGTAAAAACCTTTTTAATAGAATGTTTATATTTTGATTAATTTATTAAAAAAAATACCAACATATGGTAAAAAATAAAATGCTATACTTAATTTAAAAATAATAATAAAATGAAAGTTTTTGTTAATGTTTATTGCTGTTGTTGTTATTATTTAAAAAAATGTATTAAATAATTTAAAAAGGTAACATATGGTAAACAGCAACACTAAATAAGAAATAAACTGAAATAGTTTTTTCTTATCATTAATTATTATTAATACTATAATTATTATTATTATTTAAAAAAAAAATTGTAATTAATTGTAAAAAAGTTAACATATGGTACAAAGCCAAAAACTGTTTTACTTTCACTATAGTAAAATGCTGTTTACACCAATTTTGGTGCAACGCTCGGCCTGTTGCTGCAAACGTCATGCAAACAGTGATCGCTGCACTTGGTCAGAAACAGCCAGATGAAAGAAAAATTGTAATTAATTGTAAAAAAGTTAACATATGGTACAAAGCCAAAAACTGTTTTACTTTCACTATAGTAAAATGCTGTTTACACCAATTTTGGTGCAACGCTCGGCCTGTTGCTGCAAACGTCATGCAAACAGTGATCGCTGCACTTGGTCAGAAACAGCCAGATGAAAGAGTTTGAACTCTGAAGAGGCCGTTATAACGCTTGACTAGCGCTCAACGTTTCCCTCCATAGAGTTCAATGCTTCAGGCATCACATGAAAGAGCCTTTAGATAAACACAATAGGCCAAAACACAAACTAATAATAAGGTAATGGCATGAGTACAGGACATTAAACAACACAGACACACAAAATGACACGAATTTCATCTGTTCTTGTTATATAGTGTATATGTGACCCTGGAGCACAAAAGCAGTCTTAAGTCGCTGGGGTATATTTGTAGCAATAGCCAACAATACATTGTATGGGTCAAAATTATCAATTTTTCTTTAATGCCAAAAATCATCAGGATATTAAGTAAAGATCATGTTCCATGAAGATATTTTGTAAATTTCCTACTGTTAATATATCAAAACTGAATTTTTGATTAGTAATATGCATTGCTAAAGACTTCATTTGGACAACTTTAAAGATGATTTTCTCAATATTTAGATTTTTTTTGCTCCCTCAGATTCTAGATTTTCAAATAGTTGCATCTCAGCCAAATATTGTCCTATCCTAACAAACCATACATCAATGGAAAGCTTGTTTATTCAGCGTTCAGATGATGTATAAATCTCAATTTCAAAAAATTGACCCATATGACTGGTTTTGTGGTCCAGGGTCACATATAGTAAGAGAGTTTGTCAGGTAAAACTCAACTACCCACTGGTTAACCAGTCTGCATGTGCTCTCTAAACTAAAACACTCTATCCAGTTTGTGCTTAACCACAACATAGAGGTAGCAGAACAACAGAAACTTCCACTTGCTGAAGCCTTTCCTTTCATTGATGTCTGTGCAGAAAAGCATGCTGGGAACGCAAAAACTCCCAGCATGCAGAGCAAACATAAACTCAGCATGTAGAGCCACAAACCAGCTTGCACATTTTCTGAAGGGGAAACTGTAATATGTACACTCAAAATTTTTTATTTTTGCTGCTTGCTCAATTTAGTTAATTAGACTAGCTATCGCAATGCATTAAAAAAAAGTGTGAGAACTTGATTTCATTTCATTGCATGCAATTAAATTAATTTTAAACAGAAGTTTACTTAATTCTTGCACTGGAACTATGTGTTCAGTTGTTGTTGGATGCAACTGGACGTACAGAAATTGATGCAAGAGCAACGATTTATTAATCTTATGTAATGTTTGTGTAAACAAAACAACAAAATCCTGACAGTACAATATTTATATTAAAATGATAAAATAAAATATTAATAACACTATCCATGTGATTTGCTTTAGTATTCTACTAAATAAAAAAAAAAAAGCATTTTTTTGTATTGTTTATTATTACTTATTTATTTTATATTATTTTCTTATGTTAGTATTTATTAAAGCCAACATATGGTAAAAAATGTAAAAAATTAAAATGTAAATGCAAAATTGTAAAAATACATTAAAAACATGTAAAAATGGTATTAAGGACCAATATAATTAACATAATTTTAAAACTAATAGCAATAAATTATCAGTTGATAATTTTAAATTATAATTTCCATCTTTCTAATTTTTGAAGTTGAAAAACACTCAATTATCTTTAACTTCGAAAAATCTTTTTTTTACAGTATTGTATCACATAAACTGCATAGAAAAGTCGAACAAAACTAAGACAAATCCGTTCAAATTAATTCTTTTTTGTTGAAAAGGCTTTTCATTATTTTTCGTTTTCTGTGCATGGAGACATTTTCCTCAATTTAAGTTTATTCAGCAACTTAATTTTTATTTATTTTATTTTTATTTTTATTTATAGCTAACATATAGCAAAATTCAGCATCTTAATATTTTCGAGTTTATGACATATCCTGCACATTAACAGTAACAATTATTTTATTTTATTTTATTAAAGCCAACATATACTGCACATTAATAGTAATATTTTATTTTATAGCCTTTTATTTTATTTTATTAAAGCCAACATATAGTGCACATTAATAGTAATATATTATTTTATAGCCTTTTATTTTATTTTAAGCCAACATATCCTGCACATTTATAGTAATTTTATTTTATTTTATTAAATCCAACATATCCTGCACATTTATAGTAATTTTATTTGATTTGATTAAATCCAACATATCCTGCACATTAATAGTAATATTTTATTTTATAGTTTTATTTTATTTTATTAAAGCCAACATATCCTGAACATTAATAGTAATAATTATTTTATTTTATTTTAAAGCCAATGTACAGTAAAATTCAGCATCTTCATTACATTAATAATAATAAAGCTCATGGTTCGTACCTCCAGAGAAGCTGACGCTCATTTCCCGAGATGCTTCTACCGCCGACCGCAAAGTACCTCCTCTTCTCTTCACACCTGTAAATAATAAATACAGACGGGTCAGAGTTCAGAGGTCACGAGGTCAGTAATCAGACTCTGTGATCGCACTTTCCGAAGGAAAAAGCAAAAGCTGAGCCAGAGCGAGTGCATGAGGATTTCTGAAGCGTTAACGTGCCAATCTGAGCGTCCGCTGGGGAATCCCAGCCTCAAATATGGGTTAATGTTTAGCAGAGACTGAAATACCATGAATGGCATCCAAACAAGAATGCAAAATCACACTGGACTTCCCCAAACACACAAACATTCATCTCTCCAGCACAGACACTTATTAATTTAGAGGGGAACGTGTGAAAATCTCCCTGTTACCGCCAACCCGTTTAAAAATTCAGCACGGCTCAAAATAAGGTGGACGAGATGCATTGCAGCAAATCAGGGAATAATTTTAGAAATGTTTCGTACGGCTCATGATGATCAGGGTTAAAGACATGGAAAATGTGGCCTGTTAAAGATTTAAGACTGAAGAGATTTATTGGATATTTGCATACTGTCCTGTAATGTTAGTGTTAAAAAATACAATTAGTAAATCTTGATAGTACAATATTTGTAAGAAAATAATAAAATATTAATGAAATAATATACATAATTCCAAAAACAAGTTAAATACTAAAAATAAAATTAAATACTAAAATTAAAAATAAAATTAAATACTAAATTTAAACAAATCTAATATTTCCAAAACAACAAAGTAACATAAAATACTAAATAAAACAAAACATTAAATAAAATAAGAAAACATTTTTTAAAACAAAGTAAAATAAAATAATAAAATATTAAAGAAATAATAAAGTAAATTACTAAAACAAAAAAGTAAAATTAAACAAAATAATACTATATTACTATAAAAATACAACAAATAAAAATATTAAATAAAATAATAAAATATTAGTAAAACAATAAAGTAAAATAAAATAATATTAGTAAAACAATAAAGTAAAATACAATAATAAATAATAGAATTTAATATTCATAAAATAAAAAATACTAAAACAATAAAGTAAAATAAAATAATAGAAAAATAATAAAGCAAAATAAAATATTAAATAAAATAATACAATAAAAATAAAATATGAAGTGTCTTAAACCACTATGTACTTATGTAAAGAAAAAATGCTAGGTACAATGTAGCTATTGTGTTCATATTAAATTGCAAAACACTTTTTCTGCAATTGAGGTGGGATAAGGTTAGACACAGGTCTGGTGGTACGATTAGGTTAAGTGCAATGTATCAAATGATTAATTTAAATATAAGTACATAGTAGTTAAAGACACTGAACATAAAGTGGGTCCCAATTAAATGTTTTAATTTCTTTGTTCTGATTTTGTTGTCACTATAATACTGAGATTTGCTCTTGACGTTATGAATCGTGTGTTTTCTCGTCACATTAACCAGCCTGTTTAATGGAGGTTCAGGTGGTTCGGATGGAAATGAAGTGGGAATATGGTGGGTGTCGGGACACTAAAGAGACAAACTAATGAACAGCTGCTCACGCCCGGATCATTAACCGTCAGACCTCAGCCGTGTGTGTGTGTGTGAGTGTGTGTGTGTGTGTGTGTGTGAGTGTGTGTTTGTCTGGTCATGAAAGAGGGGGATTCTGCATGTCAAAGAGTCCCACCTCCTCAAACACACCCGCAGGCACCCCGTCCCATCTCATTTACACCCCATTCTGGCCAATTAAAGCGTGACAGCTTAATAATAAGCTTTCCATTGATGTATGGTTTGTTAGGATAGGACAATATTTGGCCGAGAAGACTGCTTTTGTGCTCCAGGGTCACACGTTATCAGTGGAATTGTAAATGAAGATTACATTAACATTTTGTTAAATAAAAAAAAAAATAACAAAGGATCAGCTGGTGAGATACAGACTTAAAATGTGACTCTAATGAAGAAAGGTCTCGTTTCACCCCAAAATCTAAAGAAAGAAATCAGAAATTATGTTTAGGTTAAATAAAATAGAGCCTTGTTTTTTAGGACAATTATGATTTTTTGCAGTATGACATTTTTAAGCACATTATTTTTATGTGTTCAACCCAAATATTCAGATGTGTGCAGCGCATTTTATGGAGGACTTGTTTCCTGAACCTGGTAGAGTAGACTACAATGCATCTGTGCACAAAGGCTGTTTCTATAAAGTGGGGCAGTTCCAACTTTGCAAGGACAGTCTGGCGCTTCTGACTCACAACCTGTAAGTACGTTTTCATATTTAAAGAATTTGCCACTGACGATTCAAACGCGAGCTTTGAGCAGTGTAGAGTAGCACTTGTTGTTTGTCATTTCTCTGATCACAAATGCAGACATGGTTTTATGTTTACGCGGCGCGATGCAACGCAACACGTAAAAAGACAGTATAAGTCATTATAATCAGTAATTATGTCCCCAATGGATGCAACAAATGCCTCGTTTATAATGGGTTTTAATGTTTTTGTCTCGTCGCTCCGGCCGGACAGGGCATCACAGTATGGTGAGGGGCGTAACATTTTCGTCTCACGCGTGAGGTATTCAGCCAATCACAACGCACTGGATAGCTGGCCAATCACAGCACACCTCGCTTTTCAGACCGATGAGCTTTGTAAAAATCTACGCGTTTCAGAAAGGCGGGGCATAGAGGAGAAACAATAATGTACAGTATGTGGAAAATAATGTGTTTTTTTTACCTTAAACCGCATAAACACATTGAATTACACCAAATACACAACTTAATGTTCTTTTTAGCAACATCATATGACCCCTTTAAAACCTACCATGGATTAATAATTACATAACAATAAAACGCAACAGTATATGTGGACACTATAGAGTGCATGAATGTTAAAGTGGGTCAGGAGTGTTGTTGAACATTGACTAAACAGACAGCATCCACATACAGGAGTGTCAGGCATGTTTACTTAGCAAGCTAGTCCTGTTTGACCGATCTGAGTGCATTCCAAAGTTCATGCCATCCGATCGCATATTCAGCAAAATCAATAACGCAGCCCGAACATCTGAAGATATTCACCGTCGCACGACGAGAGTTAAAACACAAAATGTTATTTCATCCAAACTAAGCTGCAATCAAACCGAGGTGTTCCTCTGCCATAGAACCAGGGTTAATCAAGGTCTAGACCTAAAAGAAACCCAAACCGTCTCCGATTTAAAGTTTAGTAAATGAATTAGTCATAATTCACATGCATACTAATTCGGAGGCTCTTTGTTGAGGACAGACATACAGTCTGAAATCCATCTGAAGCCTCTGTGGGCTGTAAAGGATCCAGCGCTGCTTCGGCTCCGTTACAATCTCTCATTAATTATTGAGACGCGTCGGAACACACACACTGACAGCTTTGTGTCCTTAACATGAATAACGCAGACTCTGAAGACGGGAATGAATTCAGCCTGTTCCAGTAAACCAACGGATCACATACAACCACTGCGGAAACATAAGCAGCACAACTGTTTTCAACATTGATAATAATCAGAAATGTGTCTCGAGCAGCAAATCAGCATATTAGAATGATTTCTGAAGATCATGTGACACTGAAGACTGGAGTAATGATGCTGAAAATACAGCTTTGATCACAGAAA
>NW_015555810.1:690594-691422 GCF_001515605.1 Sinocyclocheilus anshuiensis
AATAATTTTACTGCCTTGGTGAGCAGAAGAGACTTCTTTCAAAAACATGTATTTATTTAATTAATTCATTAATTGATTAAATTAAAATTAATTGATCAATTAAATAAATAAATTCATTATAATTAAATAATAATAATAATAATAAATTATAATTACAATTCTAATTATGAATTCATAGATCATTTCATATTCATCTCTCTCCCTATATACAGGGGTGAGCGAAATTTGTCAAGCGGTAGAGATTTTGGGCTCGTCTCAATCGCGGTTACACGCTCACGTGACGTTGCTGTGCTATGTGGTCACGAAAACATATCGTTTGAACACGTTTTTAAGCATTGCGGTTTAAAAACAAGTGATTTTAAGCTGTTGAAGCGCAATCAGCAGCGAAAGAGAACTAATTTGTGAAGACGGCGCTCATGCGGGAGTATTGAACAGTTATTTGTGCCGCTTTATAGGCCTTGAATGGTTAAATACACACACTTATAAGTGTCAAAATGCCCGTCTTTGCAAGTATCCTCGTAAACACAGTAATTTAGCAAACAGCTGAGAAAGAAAACACACGTGTAACACTGGATCCGGGCAGCTCTTAAAGTGACTGCAGTGTCTGTCATTCATGTTCATCAAACAACAAAAGAGAGAAAATCTCTCACTGCTCTTGACTAAATCACTTTTGCATCTCTTATTCTTATTTAATCGCTGACTGTTTACTTGTCTTCTGTGAACTTGATTGTTTTATTTTTTATTTAGGCTAGTATTATGTTTTTGTGATATTGACACTGGTGCAACCCTCTACGGACACCTTGGCAATTGAATCGCCATTGGCTAGTA
>NW_015555810.1:692382-692820 GCF_001515605.1 Sinocyclocheilus anshuiensis
TCAGTCAAGCATTATAATATGATAATCAAGTATTATTTAATGATAGAACTTTAGTAATTAGAATTTAAACTTGATAACCATGTATGAATGCATATTAGTCATTTTAACTGAACTGACTGGTGGTGGTGCTTTTTGGTCATTCAGTGTTTCTGTAAAAAAAATTGGGGAAAAACTAACAAAAATACTGATAAGATAATAATGATAGGAATTCTACTAATAAGGATTTAAATTTAAAACACACTAAGGATTGATGAGCTGCTGAATTCATGAATATTAATCAGGTTGTGTGTGTTTGCTCGAACTGATTTGCTGAAATCAAAACAGGGATGATAATAGGTGAGCGCCAGCCAACGAGAGCTGTTTGCGCATTAGCTCCGCCCACTGCCGAGAAACCGGCATATCTTCTGCTTGTTCTTAAAAGCTGAATAATTCTAAATG
>NW_015555810.1:693075-693228 GCF_001515605.1 Sinocyclocheilus anshuiensis
TCAATTCTCTCTCTCTCTCTGCGTGTGTGAGAGACAAAGTGACGGCGAGTCGTGCGCCTTCACACTAGAATTTACAATACGTTAAATACAGGTGTGCTGCGCATCCATTGAGATGAACTGAAAAATAGCACAGATCGCTTGACGGAGAGTGAA
>NW_015555810.1:693391-694099 GCF_001515605.1 Sinocyclocheilus anshuiensis
ATACTTAGCCTCCAACTCACACACTGGCGAGTAAAATCTGAGAATTTATTAGCCATTGGCTAATATTAGTCATCATTTAGTCGCCAGAGTGAAGATTTAGTCGCATATGCGAGTGATTTACTCGCAATGTAGAGGGTTGTGGTGACAAGAATTATGAAATTTCCATGGTATCAAAAATTGTGATATCATAAAGACCTTATTTAAAGCAAAAATAACTATATTGTGATATATATCGTTGCCGTGAAATAAAATTCATTGTATCGTGATTTTGGTCATATCGCTCACCCCTACTCCAGGACCAAAACTGTACCCGGAACAACATATCGTTATCGTGAAATAAAATTACTCCTATCCTGATATAAGATTTTGGTCATATCGCCCACCCCTATATATACCCTACCTACAAATTAATTAATTAAAAATAAATGAATTATAATAAAATAATAATATAAATATAAAATAATAATATAAATGATTAATATGAATAAATTATAATTAAAATAAATTCATAAATCATATGTATCTCTCTCTCTCTCTCTCTATATATATATAATTATAAATAAATGAAAATAAATAATATTAATATAATTAATATACACACTGAAGCACGCCTGACATTCGCGGTGATTTCAGCGTCTGCGTCTCACTAAATGAGGACGTAAACACATGAACAACATCTCCAGAACTGCTCTGAGAGTCACTTCACGA
>NW_015555810.1:694109-698173 GCF_001515605.1 Sinocyclocheilus anshuiensis
CTGTAAAGGTATTCACGGCAACCCGTCAAAATAAAAGTCCGGTTTGATTTGAAGACATTGTGCCTATTACTATGTTTCAGTAGAATGCACATAGCCTACTACTACTACTACTACTACTAAAATGAAACAAACATTACTTTAAGGAATAATCAAACAAAACATTTCTTCCATGTTTTAATTTTAATAGTAAATCCCCTTTGTTTGCCAAAAATCTTAATTCTTAATTTTCAATAATTAAAAGATAAATGATAAATTCAATTAATGTTTTATGCCTTCATTTGATAACCAGAAAGATGTAAATACACAACACAGAATTTCTGAGGGGAAAAACAATTCATAAGGCTACTTTAAGAAAAAAATGAATAAATTAAGTTGTTTTATGCTTTCAAATAATTAGACATGCTAAAACACAGAATTTGGTAACAATAAAAAATAGAAATAATATGGTGAGAAAAAAATAAAACGTTTCATAGGGCCCTAAACATAATTTTTGTTAAACGTTTAATAAATTGATGTGAAAATGTATAAGTTTCATGATTTTAATTAATTAGACATGCTTTTTTAATTAATAAAATGTAATTTAACTATTAAAAAGGAGTGGGAAACTTAAATTTAAAAAAATGTAAAACTAAAAAAAAAAAAAAAAAAACGGAATCCAGAAAAATTAAAATGGAAAAAGTGGAATTTGGAAAAAAAATAAAATGAAATTTAGGAAAAAATAAAACTGATTTCATAGGGCCCTATCTATCCCTCAGCCTTGCCGGGCCCCCAGTTTGGGAAACACTGCTTTATACTTTTAAATGGATACATTAATCGTGTTTATTATATATTTTTTTATTAAAGTGGAAATCAGTTTACTAAATAACATAAACTTGACTGACTGCTTCCACTTCAAAGGTCAAGTTTAAACTCAAGCTGGTCTTTAATCCTCACAATGCATTAAAATTTTATTTATATTTAGAATTTTTGTGCAATTACTTGCCTGTCAGTTGTGTTTGGGGCAAAACATTTTGCAGTGTTTACATGTTGTTAATTACTGCATAAAATCTATCTACATACAATGGATATAAGCATTGGTCAATGGTCACTGAAAAACCTGCATTGATCAACCACAAATAATAAACACAACGGGACACATCAAGTTATGGTTTACAGCACCGATGCGTCCTGTCTGAGAGGTTAATGGCCGGTTCAAAGTCAACAGAGGAAGCGCCAACACACACACACACACATACACACACACACACGGTGTATTACAGATCAGATAATAGCGGGATCAGGGTGTGTATCACGTCCTCCTCAGACATGCATGTGCTCACCGATGGCCTCGTCGGCTCTGGCATCATGCAGGTGAGTTATGTAACTAGGGGTGTGCGATATATATCGTCTGCGATAATATCGTAATTGTTGTTTTAACAAGGTGCGATTTGACATTATCGAGTATTTTGCAAAAACCATTCAAAACATCCCTACTGAGCGCACGCATACATTAAGTGAAGTCTAGACTAGTGCATGTGCGCATTTAGAGTGCGTACTTCACTGCATGATTCAGTCTATTAAAATGCATTTAGAATGATCACAAATTCAAGACATGATGGCAGAAAATGTATATATTTATACCACTTCATATAGTTATTCAATTTCACAGATATTTTAATAAAAAAATCTTACATATTGTGCCTTTAAATAGTTAATGCTGGAAAATACTGTAAAAATCTAAAATAATCAAGGTATGTTTTCCACATTTCCAATGAAATAAATACAAAAGAGAATCATATTCAATCATTTTCATGTATATTATGCACCAATATAACAATCCATATTCATAGACAACAATATTTACATACAGATATTAACACTAAAACATTTATCAAATATTTTTTTATTTTGTATAGGGTTTATTTATTTATTTTGTTCGTTAGTCAGTTTGCTTTAATTAATTAATTAATTAATTAATGTGGTTACAGGTACAACCAATAAACAATGCCAAGCAGGGACTTCTGTGATTTATTCATGATACAACATTTTTGATAGCACAAGTCAATGAATCAGAATTATGAATCGACTCACTGAAACAGACAATCTGAATCAAATCACTAAAATGGACTAAACTTACTAACTATAACAGCAATATTTCTTACTGAACTGAAAACTATAGGGCTTTTATGTTTGCTTTATTTATTGTTTTATTGTTAATATTATTCATAATGATTCATTATTTCATTTGTTAATTTGTTTATGTGGTCACAAGTACATTTTGTGTACAACTATGCTTTCATACTGTACTTGTATTATAATGACGGAGTGAAAACAAACGAATCATTGACTCAGAATTATGAATCGACTGAATCAAATCTGAACCTGAATCAAATAATGAAAATTAATTAAACTTACCAAGTATACTGAACTGAAAACATCTAATATGCTCTTAACAAAATAAATCTTCATGGACAAAAGTACATTACAGTCATTGCAACTGTAAATATGTTAATAATTTCATATCACCACAGTTATTCAATATATCACCCGGTCACACTGAATCACAATACTCTAAAACAGATGCTAGAGAAGAACAAGACCTGAAATGAACCACACGCAGAAAAACAGAGACCTGGATGCCATCCAATCACCTCAGTACAAGCAGAAAGATTTCAACAGCAGGGAAAACAAGGGGAAGACCAAAGAGAACAGAGAGAATGATGGGACGAATACTAATGAGAGAACAGAAGAAAAAAGTGTTACAAAAGATTATATTTCAAATAAATGCTGTTCTTTTGAACTTTCTGTTCATCAAAGAAAATGAAAAAGAAAATGTATCACGGTTTCCATAAAAATATGAAGCAGCACGACTGTTTTCAACACTGATAATAATCAGAAAAGTTTCTTGAGCAGCAAATCAGCATATTAGAATGATTTCTGAAGATCATGTGACACTGAAGACTGGAGGAAAAAATCAGCTTTGATCACAGAAATCAATTACAGTTTACAATATATTCACTTAGAAAACAGTTATTTTAAATTATAATAATATTTCAAGACTGGAGGAAAAATTCAGCTTTGATCACAAAAATCAATTACAGTTTACAATATATTCACTTAGAAAACAGTTATTTTAAATTATAATAATATTTCTCAATTTTTACTGTATTTTTGACCAAATTAATGGAGCCTTAGTCAGCAGAAGAGACTTTTAAACTTTAGTATATATAAAAAAAATTATACATATTTGAGTATACATTATATATATTATACATAAGAGGAAAAATAAAGAGGACATACTGTCCAATTAAGGAAGGACATGATATACAGGTGCATCTCAATAAATTAGAATGTCATGGAAAAGTTCATTTATTTCAGTAATTCAACTCAAATTGTGAAACTCATGTATTAATAAATTCAATGCACACAGGCTGAAGTAGTTTAAGTCTTTGGTTCTTTTAATTGTGATGATTTTGGCTCACATTTAACAAAAATCCACCAATTCACTATCTCAACAAATTAGAATACTTCATCATCTGCATTTTTTGGTCTCTTGTTTCTCATTTTCCTCTTGACAAGGAAAATGAGAAACAAGAAACTTGATGCCTTGACCCCTTGGTTCAGGTCTGGTGAGTTTGCTGGCCAGTCAAGCACACCAACACCATGGTCATTTAACCAACTTTTGGTGCTTTTGGCAGTGTGGGCAGGTGCCAAATCCTGCTGGAAAATGAAATCAGCATCTTCAAAAAGCTGGTCAGCAGAAGGAAGCATGAAGTGCTCCAAAATTTCTTGGTAAACGGGTGCAGTGACGTTGGTTTTCAAAAAACACAATGGACCAACACCAGCAGATGACATTGCACCCCAAATCATCACAGACTGTGGAAACTTAACACTGGACTTCAAGCAACTTGGGCTATGAGCTTCTCCACCCTTCCTCCAGACTCTAGGACCTTAGTTTCCAAATGAAATACAAAACTTGCTCTCATCTGAAAAGAGGACTTTGGACCACTGGGAAACAGTTCAGTTCTTCTTCTCCTTAGCCCAGGTAAGACGCCTCTGACGTTGTCTGTGGTTCAGGAGTGGCT
>NW_015555810.1:698868-699996 GCF_001515605.1 Sinocyclocheilus anshuiensis
TTCAGTCTGTGTGCATTGAATTTATTTAATACACGAGTTTCACAATTTGAGTTGAATTACTGAAATAAATGAACTTTTCCACGACATTCTAATTTATTGAGATGCACCTGTATACAGTATTTATTTTTTTTGTTAAATCAGTTTCATTTTATTGATTTTTATAATGTTAAGCTCAATGTCTGAATCCTTCAAGATTCAATATTATTTTATATTTTTTTGTTTAATATTAATATTAAATATCAATTTTAAAATATATAATTTATATAGAATTTTTAAATATTTTCTTTAATAATTTTTAATGATGCTTATTCAGCAACAACATTTTAACGCCTACCCTAAATTAATGTACTTTTCGATGTAAGTAGGGATTGGCAGATATACTGTATATGGTTCAGGATGGAGAGGAGTGGAGGGCAGTGATGGGAGAAACAAGGAGAAACAAGGAGAAAAGAGGAGAGAGTGTGTGTGCGCCGCACTGATTTTTATTTCTCCACTCGTGTGTGTTAATGCGCTCCCCATGAGACGCTGCAGGCGTACGTAATTATAGTAGCACACAAATCAGGGAGGACGGACACACACACACACACACTCACACACACTCACACTCACACTAGAGCAGAATCAGTCATAAGTGCTGTTTGCTTAGTGCAGTTCTCTCTGCTTTACACACACACTAGTGTTGGGCGATATGCTCAATTTTCATATCGTCCTATCGTCAGCCTGTGAGATCGCCGATACACGATATTATCGTGTTAATTTATGTAATTATTTACTTAGTTTCATTGCGGGAATTGTGAACCAACTCCAGCATAAGGCTAAAAGCAGCCTAATGTTTTTAATATGACTGAATTTGTATTTAACATGATAACAAATTAATAGAAACATCGTAAATTACTAATTATAATGCTTACATTTCCTCAGTTACTCAAAAAGCAGCTACAGAAAACGAGCAAAGAACATTACCAAAGACCATCATCACAAGCTCAGTCTAGCGCGTAATGCACTTTAAAAACAGTCCCGTTAAAATCAGTGAATATACACTGTATGATGAATAAATTAGAGCCCGACCGATATGGGTTTTTTGGGGGCCGATGCCGATACCGATATTAGGGAGTAAAAAAAAACCCA
>NW_015555810.1:700284-708186 GCF_001515605.1 Sinocyclocheilus anshuiensis
TTATACAGTAAATTCAGTTTTTATGACTGGATTCCACGATTCAGTCCATGTTTTCTGCATCGCGGAAATCATAGGGCCCTACTAATGCAGCAAACGAATATGATAAGCTCATTGTGAGAGTAAAATACGAGGGCATTGATGTTTATTTACTTAGCATTGAGTCTCTCCAAGTAGGTGACAACGTAGCGTTAAATCACCATTCAACAGACTCAAACCCCCACCGCACTGCCGTCTATTGGACTGCAGAAAGATACTAACTTTTCAATCTGCAATGTTACTGACTGCACTGACAAACTATGCTGACTTAGGAAATGTGATGTGACCGATGTGATAAGCATGAGTTCTGGGATAAGATGAATGGATGGTTCATTTTTAATGGCAGATTCAGTGACGTTAGAACTGATATGTCCATCACTGCACACGTCTGCGGCGCATACGGCTCCAAGGCCACCGGAGCTGATCGCGGCCCCTCAGTCAATGCTGGTGTTTATACCGGCCACACCGCGGCCCAGAACTCATGCTTATCACATCGGTCACATCACATCGCGTGGCCCGACAAAATACAATAGAATTCTATTGTATTTTGTCGCGCAACGCAATGTGATATGACCGATGTGATAAGCATGAGTTCTGGGCCGCGGCGTGGCCGGTAAACACCAGCATTGAGTGGCCGCGATCAGCTCCGGTGCCCGTAACACAGGCTTTAATGTGCCGCAGACGCGTGCCGTGAAGCGCAGATCAGCTTTAGTCTCTAACGTCACTGAATCTGCTGTTAAAATGAACCATCCATTCATCATATCATCATGCAAAACAAAGAATTAGAATCATTGTAATGTGACGATCAAATATAGGTGCGGGTGGGTGGCGGGCAGATAATTTGAAGCAGCGGACTCGGGTGAAGTTTGAGCTCATCCGCGCATCTCTACACTACACTGACCTGGGTCCAGTAGCAAACAATGGAGCGCGCTCTGCTGGACAAAATAAGTAATTACACCATTCAGAAGCATTTAATCTGCGCTATATGCTCTGAAAAAAATAAATTTTCATATCGGCGGCATATTCGCCGATACCGATATATCGGCGACAGGCTCATATCGACCGATAATATCGGCAAAACGATATATCGGTCAGGCTGTAGTATTTAGGATGGATAGTATGAACATTAGGACGTAGAGCCGTCACATTAACATGCCAAGGTGTTGACTGCTTTGAATATCAGACCAAAATCTGGCACATCTTGACAGAGAGAGCTAGTGAAGCCTGGATCTAAAACATTTGATTAATTAACTTTTCACACAATGTAATACACAGATACATGTATTTATCTTTTGGCCATGAAAATAACTTTAATAGAACACTAAAGACTCTAAATAGGACACTATACCAGCCATTCAGTGTAGTTAAGGTTTGAATACCCTTTGACTTAAGAGCTTCTAGCAGTGTCAAACTATTGAGCCAATCTCAGACCTATGCGAGAGACATATATTTAGCTGTGCTACATTTGTACTCCTTCATAATTGTCAGCTCATATTTCATGTTACAGGCACATTACAAGTAATCATGGTCAGGCTATTTCCTTTGTTGTTTATGATGAGAGAATTCGCAAGTCAGAATTCAGTCAGCGCACGCTGAACAACGGAACTCTGCTGTTTCAGTGATGACTCATCTGAATGCCTCTGATTGGCCATTGCATTCATAAGCTCAGCATAATCATGTGTGACTGGTTAAAACGTGCAATACTGTAAAAACGCGGAAAAAGAAATATAATGCACCCAATAAGCCCTAATATTAATTAGATTATTATTATCAGGCTAGTAATACTATGATAATAATAATAATCGTCTTGCTATCGTCAAAGGTATCAGCCACAGGCAGGCGCGGATTAACGCACAGGCTTGCCTAGACTGTAGCCTAGGGGCCCCACGTGTGCAGGGGCCTATGATTGGCCAGACTATTTTTTTTTATTGTTTTAAATTTACTTCAGTGCGAACAAAAAAAAGACCCTCACTGGCCCATAAGAAACATTAAAGGAGGATTTGTTGCTGAGCGTCTGACAGCACTGCCGAGAGTTCGCGAGATCGTTAAATCGAAACCGAAAGTAAAACGCACACTCGCGCCTTGACGGCCAGCGGGACAAGGACCACGGGAAGATGAGTGCCCTGCACAATCTGACTTTGTTGCAGCCTAGAATTAAACTGCTTGTTTCGTTTGGCCAGAGGAGAACGACACTCGTTCGACACACTATTTCCCCGTTTAATACTGTAAAGCTGCTTTGACACAATTTGCATTGTAAAAAAAGGTAGCCTATATAAATAATGGTGACTTGACGCGCATTCAAAAGCGATTTTAATACCCTGCGTTTTGAGAGCGACTCCCTGATGTGCGCAAATTAGTCTACATATTTAGGCTGTTATTAGTATGTAGGCTATACTAGGTTGTGTAGTTGTCTATAGCTCTGTATCATGTTTGAAAAATTTGGTCTCTATTTGCACTTGAAATATTGAGACTTGTTGTTTGCACTTGATACACTAAGAAAGACCTGTGTTATTTGTTATTTATACTGTTTTTATTTCTATGTTCAATTTGTGAAAAGGACTTAAGTTAGGAGGTCAAATGTTCTAGCTCTTAATTAATGTACAGTTCTAAGGTCTGAAGAGACTCACATGAAATTATACAGGAGAGAAGCCAGTTAGTTTGTGGCAAAACCTCATACAGTGCTTGAGTGTTGTTGTCTTTTACTGCATATGCAGAACTGAAATGACATTTATTACAAGAAGATTAGTTAAAACAATTCAAAATTTGTCATTTTTGTCAAATTTTGTCATTGAGAATTTTTTTTAAACGTGTAAAAATCTCGACCTCGTCTTCTCGTGAACCCAATCTCGTGTCTCGTCTCTTCTCTTGAGTTAAGTGTCGGTGTTAATGATAATCAAACAAGAAAAGATAAGGAGAAAATCACTCCCTGCTCTTGACAGAATAGCATTTGTAGCTTCTCTCAAAATGAACCAGATTAATGTATTTAAAATTAAATTGAACAAAATGTTCTTACGCCTGGAACCCCCTAGACTAGAGGAACCAATGTGCACCCACCATAGTCTCACAAAATCCTGTGGGGACACTGGGAATGTAGAGGAAACACTGTAGGATTGGCTGTCTCAATGTGTGTGTGTGTGTGTGTGTGCGCCAGTTCACCTTACTATTTGCGTGTGGACCACGTATGGCACTAAATACATTTCTCCAGTAAAGCATAATGATTAAGGGGGAGGGGGCCCCTAGACTAGAGGAACCAATGTGCACCCACCATAGTCTCACAAAATCCTGTGGGGACACTGGGAATGTAGAGGAAACACTGTAGGATTGGCTGTCTCAATGTGTGTGTGTATACCAGTTCACCATACTACTGTATTTGCGTGTGGACCATGTATGGCACTATATACATTTCTCCAGTAAAGCATAATGATTTAGGGGGGGGGGCCTCACACAAAGAGCAGCCTAGGGGCCCCTGACCACCTTAATCCGCCCCGGGCCACAGGCGATATCTCTGACTATCGTCAATACACGATACTATCGTCTATCGGCACAACCCTATTACACACACACACACACACACACACAACAAGATGAAATGCATTACAAGGTTGGATTGTGGGTTTTACAGACGCACTAGACTCCAGTCACAAACCCAACCCTAAATATAAAGATGGGTGACATTTTTTCTTTCTCTTCTCTTAAAGAAACAGTTCATCTATATATACAAAATTCTAAAAAAATAATAATAATAATAAAAATGGAGCTTTGCCTGCATATATCTTTTGCATATTTCCGTACATGTATCTTATTAAAACAATGTAATATATGACAAATGGCAAATCTTCTGTGAACATATTTGAGTAACGAAGAGCAAACAAGATACTGAATTGAGTTTTGAATCGATTCACTGAAATAAACAGTTTGAGTTAATTCTCATATATTTTTTTCATATGCTTTTACTACTTGTCTGAGGGAGTTTTACAATAACAATAATAATAATAATGTTTTATTATTAAAATTAAAAAATATTAATATATTAATAATACAATTATTTTTACATTTTTATATACGATATATATATAATATTTTAAATAAAATACAGATATTAATGTTGTTGTTGTTATATCAAAGTGTTTGTGTAACATTTATATTTTAAATCAAAAACAAAATATAGATTTTTTTTATTATTACTTGCATTATACTATTATTGTATATAAATAAGATCTTTATTTGCAATATTAATATTTGAAAAAATATATAATTTTTTATTAAATGGAATTGAAAAAATATATTAAAAAAATATTATTATTAATATATTACATATTAATAAAATGTTGATGTGTAATATTAATATAAAAAAAAGCAATATAATAATATAAAATATTACTGTATTAACTGGAATTGAATCATTCGTGGTTCTTCAAATCTAGCAGTGGTTGAAGGGTAGGCAGTGAAGTGTGTGCTGTTAGAGGTGTTAGTGTTTGAGTTTCTGAGGGACCCTTGACTGAGAGATCGCTTCATTACTGAAATGTCACTCCACAGGAGAAAACACCTGCTGAGCTGAGAGGAGGAGGCGCATGAGGTGAGACGATGAGAACGAGAGCGGTAGATGGAGCGATATAATAGTGACCTTCTGGTAGCTCGTCATGAACTGAAACTGATTTAGTTCGATGAGTGAACGACGCACAAAGACCCTTTAAAGACCCCATGAACACTTTTCATTCCTACGCTGATATATTTCCGATTAAAAACAAATCAAAAGGCTCGTCCAATAACCTTTAGTTTACATCACAAAGTGACATTCAGATTCCAGAGTATTTGACTGAACAGAAATTTGCATACGCCCCTAAGTGCAGGATGATGTCATCAATCATTTCACATTGTTTTACTGGAGAAGAAAAACACTTTTTAGGATACATGCTACATTTTTGTCAATTTTGAGCAGTAGATTAGCACATACATGCCCTCAAAACCACAGATACGGAATAAAAGAACTGATGAAAAGCTAAAAATCAATTAAATCTTAAAAATATAAAATTAAAATAAGCAAATAATTGTAAATAAATACAATACAATAAAATAAAACACTTACTAAAAGTATATTTTATATATTGTTATATATTTAAATGCATTATATTTTATTTATATAAATGTATTTATAGAGAACCGTAAATATACAAATGTGCTGTTAAAATATTAAAATATAAACTGAAATTCCTTCCTCAACACCTGCATTGTTGTGATTTTTGCATGCATGAAACTGGAATTTCTCTGTATGTTGACAACATACACTGAAAAAAACGATTGATACTACAAAACAAAGATTATTCAAGTGTGTTTTACAAGAAAGTACTATTTCAGTCTTCAAAGTGTCATGTTTAATTCAATGTTTTACTAGCCATTTCTTTGTAATTATTTGTGTAGTTTTGAAGTGAAAATAGGTTGATAAACCAACACATTGATAAACAGAGCAAGTTCTGAGAGAGAAAGAGATTAAATAAAGCTCATCTCAGTCCGGGATTCACCTGTTGATTAATATCTTCTGCCTAAATGCAAATGACAACATCAAAACACAAATATCCAGAAACATTTCAATGTATGGTACATAAAAGTAGGGCTGGGTATCGAGTTCGATACTTTTTAGGCACCCGACCATCGAGTATCGAAAAACGTTTAATCGTTCGGTGCCAAATTTCGATACCTAAGGGGTTAATCTCATCAGCATCAGTGAGCCAATAAGCCTGCAGCACTAGCCGGTGTGTTCGACTAGAAGAGGTGCGGCGCAGATCGATCAGTGTTTGATTCGAAAGTGCACGGAGCAGTCTGCTCTCTTTAGCTCTCGTGGTACTGTAATACACCGATCGGTCTGCACAGTCGGTCCGCGTCAAGTCGAACACACCTACTAGTTAACACCGGTTACACTCAAAGATGTGGCGCGCACGTGAGGCTGTAGTGTGAATGCGTCCCAGCCTCCTTAGATGTAAGACTACATTTACACTGGTGCGTTTTTGTTTTAAAATGAAAACGATCCTCGTCAAACTGGCGTTTCCACTGCGTTTCAAGCCAGCTTTCCACTATCTCTGACAAACGACAGACCGGAAGTCATTCATTTCCAATGGAGAGTAGCGCGGGAGCTGCATTGAGTTCTGATCATATGCAGATGTCTGTTCATACTAACGTTACACGACCGAATGCGCGTGTTATGTGACCATTCATGCAAACTGTAGCATCATGCTACATAAGACAATAAATAAGATTTATATTCCGCTTTTACTCAAAACTCACTTTAAACCACCATCGAGTGTTTTTAATAACTTCCGATTGCCGTGTAATGTGTGTTTTGGCCATGTAATGTTGCTGAAATTAAATATGTTATTACCTCTGAGTCAGAGCAGCGATCATGGAAGAGAGAACACAAGCAGACAGCGCTGGAAGCTGCTAATGCTCATCAGTAAATCAGTGGAAAATAAATAGAAATCATGATTCTGTCTGAGCTATGCGTTTTAACATGAACACGCACTAGTGTAAATGTAGCCTAACAGATGTGTAAACTGAAGACTATTTGAGCTTTATTAAAACTATTTGCACTTATTTATTGTGTTGGTTACATTTTGTTCCTTTGTGCAGTGGCTCAGGAGACGAGTCTTTGAGTTTGTATAATCAGTTTAATTTATACAATCAGTTTAATTTATTGCCACACCAGCTTCACATGCTATTTCATGGCAAAGATTATGCATTAGAAAAACAATACGATATCACTAGCATGTGCTATTAAAACTTTATCAATCATTATTTCATTATTTCAACAGGATAAAACACAAATCAAGGTCTCTCTCTTATTAAACAAACGCACTCAGTGGCTATGAGCTTATGAAAATGGAAAATGAAGAGGAGATCTTTCTGTCCAGGATTACAGGGACGCGTCCCACATGTCAATTACATAAATACGAAATACGGTTCCAGTCCTGCCCCTCCCTCAGTGACGGGACTTCTGGGAAACCACACATCATGAAAGGCTTCAACGAGAAGGTGCTTTCTGCATGCTAATGCTCACGTATTAAATAATAAACACGCATGTAGTTCAATATTGCTGTTTATGACTCTATAATGTTTTACTGGTGCATAAAAATGATTAAATGATTCAATTAAGTTATTAAATATAAATTAAATGATTAAATCTCATTTTAAAACAGTGTGAAAACAGGCCTTCATTTTATGAACTAGATTTTGCCTGTAGTTTTACTTGAATCTACTTTATAAAATAAAATAAAAAAGAAAGAAAGAAAGAAAGAATTTTCATATTAAATATAAATAAATTATATTTTAATAAATATATATAAATTAAATATAAATATTTTATATATGCGTGAATATAATAATAAATATATATATGCGCACACATACACATTCATGTTGTTTATATATTTATTATTATAATTGCTTTACTAAATATTAATATCAATTATTACAATTACAGTGATTACAATGGCTAATTACAATGTCTGAATATAAATTGGAAAAAAGTATATTTACAAATATTTATTATGCATATATACACATATATATTTACATGTTATATTTTGTTAGATATTGTGTATAATATTGTGTACATACACACACACACACACACACACACACAATATTAATAATAAATACAAAGTTTTATTTAATATTTCATTTTCCAGCATTGTAATCACCCACTGTAATCACAGTAATAATAACTACATATATATATATATACTTTATTTTCAAGAATTATATATATATACAGTGGGTACGGAAAGTATTCAGACCCCCTTAAAATTTTCACTCTTTGTTATATTGCAGCCATTTGCTAAAATCATTTAAGTTAATTTTTTTTCCTCATTAATG
>NW_015555810.1:709708-711339 GCF_001515605.1 Sinocyclocheilus anshuiensis
AGACAATAAATAAGATTTATATTCCGCTTTTACTCAAAACTCACTTTAAACCACCATCGAGTGTTTTTAATAACTTCCGATTGCCGTGTAATGTGTGTTTTGGCCATGTAATGTTGCTGAAATTAAATATGTTATTACCTCTGAGTCAGAGCAGCGATCATGGAAGAGAGAACACAAGCAGACAGCGCTGGAAGCTGCTAATGCTCATCAGTAAATCAGTGGAAAATAAATAGAAATCATGATTCTGTCTGAGCTATGCGTTTTAACATGAACACGCACTAGTGTAAATGTAGCCTAACAGATGTGTAAACTGAAGACTATTTGAGCTTTATTAAAACTATTTGCACTTATTTATTGTGTTGGTTACATTTTGTTCCTTTGTGCAGTGGCTCAGGAGACGAGTCTTTGAGTTTGTATAATCAGTTTAATTTATACAATCAGTTTAATTTATTGCCACACCAGCTTCACATGCTATTTCATGGCAAAGATTATGCATTAGAAAAACAATACGATATCACTAGCATGTGCTATTAAAACTTTATCAATCATTATTTCATTATTTCAACAGGATAAAACACAAATCAAGGTCTCTCTCTTATTAAACAAACGCACTCAGTGGCTATGAGCTTATGAAAATGAAGCAGCAGAAGGAGATCTTTCTGTCCAGGATTACAGGGACGCGTCCCACATGTCAATTACATAAATACGGTGTCCCGTTCCAGTCCTGCCCCTCCCTCAGTGACGGGACTTCTGGGAAACCACACATCATGAAAGGCTTCAACGAGAAGGTGCTTTCTGCATGCTAATGCTCACGTATTAAATAATAAACACGCATGTAGTTCAATATTGCTGTTTATGACTCTATAATGTTTTACTGGTGCATAAAAATGATTAAATGATTCAATTAAGTTATTAAATATAAATTAAATGATTAAATCTCATTTTAAAACAGTGTGAAAACAGGCCTTCATTTTATGAACTAGATTTTGCCTGTAGTTTTACTTGAATCTACTTTATAAAATAAAATAAAAAATAAAGAAAGAAAGAAAGAATTTTCATATTAAATATAAATAAATTATATTTTAATAAATATATATAAATTAAATATAAATATTTTATATATGCGTGAATATAATAATAAATATATATATGCGCACACATACACATTCATGTTGTTTATATATTTATTATTATAATTGCTTTACTAAATATTAATATCAATTATTACAATTACAGTGATTACAATGGCTAATTACAATGTCTGAATATAAATTGGAAAAAAGTATATTTACAAATATTTATTATGCATATATACACATATATATTTACATGTTATATTTTGTTAGATATTGTGTATAATATTGTGTACATACACACACACACACACACACACACACAATATTAATAATAAATACAAAGTTTTATTTAATATTTCATTTTCCAGCATTGTAATCACCCACTGTAATCACAGTAATAATAACTACATATATATATATATACTTTATTTTCAAGAATTATATATATATACAGTGGGTACGGAAAGTATTCAGACCCCCTTAAAATTTTCACTCTTTGTTATATTGCAGCCATTTGCTAAAATCATTTAAGTTAATTTTTTTTCCTCATTAATG
>NW_015555810.1:711349-713122 GCF_001515605.1 Sinocyclocheilus anshuiensis
CAATATAACAAAGAGTGAAAAATTGAAGGGGGTCTGAATACTTTCCGTACCCACTGTATATATATATATATAAGACAAAAAGTTAAATATGCCCAGCACTAGTGTAGTGTGCAGAAGATCCTCAGTGTCCTACTTGCATATGATTCGGTGGTGAGATTATATAAGAAATCAGATGCTGATTCATATGAGCACACATGAGCATCTCGCTCTCTGCCGGCTTCCAAAAAAGTTTTTTTGCATTCACATTTTACTATGAACTATTGATAATATTCTCAATTATTAGAAGGAAATACATTTGTTTTTCTCTATGGCCTGTAATGCATTGCCATTTAGCTGCTGGATAACATGCAACTAACAAGCTCTCAAATCTCCATCTTCTTGACATCTTAACTTGAAAGTATGACTTATAGTGCACGAGTCATACGGACTACTTTATGGGTGAAGTTTCCCTTTAAATGACGACTATGTAAATTTGTCCTTGCAAAATCCCTCACGTTTGCTCACGAGTGCCAACGATCCACTTTCCTCCCATCACACTTAAAAAAAACTAAGATAACAGGTCGAGCTTGAGCCGAGAGGCGTCTCGAGTGCGAAAGGCTGCATTTGCTTAATTAGAGGAGCAGAGGAGAACGAGAGAATGAGGAAACACCCACATTTGCTAAATTGGAGCGAGTGACCTGTAACTGCACCCGTCTCAGTCTCAGCAGATTGATGGCAGCGTCTCATTACTGACACTTAGGGCTGCACCATATCGGAAAAAGCTCACATTGCAATACTTTGTTTTTCTACGATATATATTGCGATATGAAAAAAAAAATTTCTCCAGATGACTCGAATAGCTCTATTTGAAAAAAAAATAAATAATCAATGATTGAGGTGATTTTGTAGGCGAGTAAATCAGCATAGAAAAAAAAATTACAAGCATACATAAATATAATAGAAATGAAATAAACAGTGCTTTATATTTTTCAGGTAGGTCTAACAGTATTCAGGTGCAGAAATTGAATAATCAAATGTCAAATAACACTGCATAGTCTTCGCTGTATAAATTAAATCGAATAAATCCGTGTTAAAGCTCCAAAAGTGATTTTTCTGTGTGTTTTGTTGTTTGATTAACATTTAAGACACAGAAAGCAACAGGAGCATTAAACTGCTGTGAACCAATATACTGTTACACATCCGTTTTAAGCCATAAGCAACTGTGTTTAGGAGACATGCATGTTGACATCATTTCACACTTAAGTGTCATTTCAGGCACAAATAGATGAAGTGAAGGGAATTCGGTGTTCATGTGCATCTGCATGGCTCTGTGTGTGAGCACAGAAAACAGCGCGTGCTCATAATATCTCCAGTTGAACACTTACTGGACTGAAGCAGCTCAGCTTTACTTGATTCTCCATCAATCATGTTTTAGAGTCTCAAATCTGATCCTCAGGATCTTTTGAGGAGCGTTTGTTTCCAGAAGCTTTACTTTCACTGTTCCTCAGCGGAGGAATGATCTTCACAAGCCTCCAGAACATCTCACATCTGAGGAGGAGCCTTTATTTCTTCAGCTCTCAATCAGCACTGGATTGCATCGCATTATATGTTTGGATCTTTGAAATATCATCTTACTAAGACATATTACTTGAGATATTACTCATTTTATGTAAGTATCTGCTGTAGTGTTATAAAGATCTGATTGATTTACATTACAAGCATCAGAATTGCATCACTTTTTGTCCATATAAATATCAGCATCTGTACCAAATTGCATATTTTTGCTCAGTTTGA
>NW_015555810.1:713366-719423 GCF_001515605.1 Sinocyclocheilus anshuiensis
GTAGGTCTAACAGTATTCAGGTACAGAAATTGAATAATCAAATGTAAAATAACACTGCATAGTCTTCACTGTATAAATTAAATCGAATAAATCCGTGTTAAAGCTCCAAAAGTGATTTTTCTCTGTGTTTTGTTGTTTGATTAACATTTAAGACACAGAAAGCAACAGGAGCATTAAACTGCTGTGAACCAATATACTGTTACACATCCGTTTTAAGCCATAAGCAACTGTGTTTAGGAGACATGCATGTTGACATCATTTCACACTTAAGTGTCATTTCAGGCACAAATAGATGAAGTGAAGGGAATTCGGTGTTCATGTGCATCTGCATGGCTCTGTGTGTGAGCACAGAAAACAGCGCGTGCTCATAATATCTCCAGTTGAACACTTACTGGACTGAAGCAGCTCAGCTTTACTTGATTCTCCATCAATCATGTTTTAGAGTCTCAAATCTGATCCTCAGGATCTTTTGAGGAGCGTTTGTTTCCAGAAGCTTTACTTTCACTGTTCCTCAGCGGAGGAATGATCTTCACAAGCCTCCAGAACATCTCACATCTGAGGAGGAGCCTTTATTTCTTCAGCTCTCAATCAGCACTGGATTGCATCGCATTATATGTTTGGATCTTTGAAATATCATCTTACTAAGACATATTACTTGAGATATTACTCATTTTATGTAAGTATCTGCTGTAGTGTTATAAAGATCTGATTGATTTACATTACAAGCATCAGAATTGCATCACTTTTTGTCCATATAAATATCAGCATCTGTACCAAATTGCATATTTTTGCTCAGTTTGACTCCATATTCTCACTATATCAGACTACATTATTTATGAGCCATAAAAGCCTGATGTATACTCAACAGAAACGCATGCATCTTTTATAGGTTGTCTAAAGGTCACTAAACTGTTCTGTTTAAAAAAAAAAAAAAACATTAAACTAAAGCAAAGCTTCCAAGCTTTCAGCAACACATCAGCTTCTTTATTTATATAACAGGCCGTTCAAAATGCCAAAATAACTGCTGACTATTTGTTTCAGTGCACTATGACCAGATCAGCATGTGTTACTCGTCTAATATCAGAGTTACACGGATATGCAACCAAGCAGGGAAGAGTGGGGGCAAGTTGTCACAATTTAAGCAACCTATAAATGCACAAAAGCAGATGCACACTTTTGACCTGACAACTATCCCTATGCATTTAGGCAACATGTTAAACTACACAAAAGCAAAACTGATCTGCATCACATTTTGATGTTTAAACAGACAGGAATGGAAAGATCTGTTCACATCCCATAAGAACAGTGCTTTTTTTGGGATGTGCTCGCTTTGTTCTGCATCGAGGCTGCTGGGACAAGTCACATTCTTGGCAGAGAAACAAATACGCTGCATCTAACTAGGGGCCTCTGTGTTCAATGGCCTATTTAGACGCCAGAGCCGCAGATTATATAGAAAAACACGACTGGCAGCTCTGAATCTGGCCAGTAGCGCTTCAATCCGGGACATCAAATCAGTGTAAAGCATCGAACGCCGGGGATAAAATGCAGAAATGTGTTTTAAAGCGGTTTGAAATCTTGCAGTTGCGATTTAAAACACGAAAGGGTGTTTGTAAAACAAATGTGGAGATATTTCTCTCTCTCTCATCAGCAGCTCGGAGCGACGGTCACACACATATATATAAACAAACCCAAAGAATGCGGAAAATACACTAGCGTTTATTCTACACTCAATTCCGAGCGATCAGAAATCAAAAATGCGAATACATACATGTATATATATGAAGGAAAGGAGTGAAATCCTACCGTTTAACGCGGCTGAGCTGCTCCGATCTAATCCCGACGGTTTAACGTGAGCGCCCACGTCACTTCCGCTTGCTCTGATCTGTGCACCTGCACGTTCTCACTGATACGGGTCCTCCAGGATGCTGAACGCGGAATATCTGACAGAGTGCGCGTATTATTGCGCTCACGCGTTCAATTTAGTTCTGCTCGACTGTCTGCACTGCTTTGGTACTGTGCACGCTGTATTGTCTATTATGGACGGGAAGTCCGATTCATTTGAGCGAACCGGTTCTTTCGAACAGTTCGTTTGAACGAACCGATTCAAATAACCAAATCAGTGATTCTTTTACGTCATCGCGTTGTCCCTGCGTCCCGCAAGTTTATTTTATTAGAAAGATCTGAAGTATTACTTGGAAACAATCAGTGTTGGGGGTAACGCATTACAAGTAACGCGAGTTACGTAATCAGATTACTTTTTTCAAGTAACTAGTAAAGTAACGCATTACTTTTTAATGTACAAGAGAATATCTGAGTTACTTTTTCAAATGAGTAACGCAAGTTACTTTTTTTTCTCCAATTTATTGATTGACAGCTCTCCTGTCCCCATGTTGAGAGAAATCAGATGTTACTGTAGTTATATGCATTAATTCATCTCACTCACACAAAAATAAACACAGATTCAGCATTCCTCAAAATGAATAAAAATAATGCAACTCAGAATATGACGCAAACCTGCAATAATTAAATGTTAAACAACACAAATATTCTTTATGTATTTAATCCCATTCTATTTGCTTCTGACCTTTATATAATGTAATTTATATTACCCCTGGCCCTGTATGTTTCTTGTTGTTGTTGTTTTTTTAAATTTCATTTTGTTTTGTGATTTTGTTGTTACTAGAGTTGTATATTTTTGTATACTTGTTGCTAATCCTAATAAAGGAAGGAAAAAAAACGGTTATTTTATTAGTGAGATTGATCAATTTTCCACTTCATTAGAGCCATGATTCGTCACATAATAAGTATCGTAATTATTATTAATAAGTATCGCTTTTTATTTCTCCTCTTTCCTACTACTTTTAGTTTTTATAACCATTTCTTACTATGTGTCAGTAAGTTGTTGTTTTTTAGTTTAGTTTAGTTTGGCTCAGTGTTATTTTGTAGGATTACTGAAACTCTTTTGATTTGTATTATTTGTATTTGTTATTTATTTAAATTTTAGTTCAATTATGTGTGAATTTATTATGTCTGTGTAGGTCTTTTATTAAGTTTTTAGTTTTATTTGAGTTATTTTAATACTTTAACAAACTAAATGGAAATGAAATAATATATATATTGAATTTATAAATTCTTTAAAAAAGCATCATATGACCCCTTTAATACTACAATTGATTGCTTCTGTTGTCCTCATTTGTAAGTCGCTTTGGATAAAAGCCTCAGATAAATGACTAAATAAAATAAAAAAATAAAAAATATATAAAACATAAAAACGACTTTAATACATCTTACATTAAAATAAGCAAAAACATTTTTTGCAAGCTATTTAATAACAAAATAATGATAATTAAAAACCAAACCAGGAAATACAGAACTCTCCACTATGTTCCCATTTGGTTATTTATTTAAAACGGAATAATAACCTAAATAGTGATTATTTTACGTCATCATGTCAAGTTAATTTTATTAGTAACGTTTACCAGTGTTTCACTTCATTACAATATATCTCGAATTTAAATAAAACTATTTTTTTTGCATGCTAAAACCATTTATTTATTTATATTATTTTATTTTATTTTTTGAGGGAACAATAAGAACATTCTGGAAACCAAAATCTGGGAACTCTGTTCGTCCCATCACCAAAATCCTCGGTTCAGTCATCACGAATCGGACACGTGTACCCGATTCAGTCTCATTCATGAAAGAATCGTTCAGACCGACAGACTCATTGAAAAGATCCGACTCAAAAGAACGATTCATTAGCGAATCGGACACCGCTCGTGTATTTTATTTTGTATGGTGCATTGCATACGTGTTGATTTACTGGCTTAACGCTCTCTGTCTGTCAATCATTTTGCGCGTTTGTTTTTTGCTTTAAAGGGCGGGGTTTGAGAAAGCGAAATTAAATAATAATAACAATAATAATAATAATAAAGAACATACAGCATATGTACTGTGAAGAAATATAAGCTAAGAAAATAAGGTAAGTGATCAGCTTGTAATCTTGACCCATTTAGGTTAGCCAACATATTAATTTTTCAAGAATGATATGGCTGCCATAGACACATGTAAAGTCATGTGTCACTTTTTTATGTAATTAAATTACAGCAAACCATTTTCACTTAATTATAACAAACTTGTAGAACTACAAATGTAAAAAAAACACTGCAATGCCAATATGCACAATATATTCATCATTCATCAAATAATTTGCTTTCAGTACTTTTTTATTCATGTCTTAACATTTTTAACAATGCAGATATCTATTTTAAACGTACTTAAAAACTTACATTGAGGACACTTCATTGTTTGCTTTGCATTTCTGCATTTCTTTCTAATATTTAAGGCATTGCATAATTGCTTGTAAAATGCAGGTTAATGTTCAGTTTGAAATAATATCATCAGAGGTATCTGCCTGCTGACATCCCATAATGCAGCGCTGCCTAATCTGCCATCTGGCCATTAAACCTTGTCAGCACTGTACATGAATCAATGGCATTTGCATTATTGTTACATGACGTGCTCAAATATGTACAGAAAATGCATTTGATTTTATTTTTTACACCATTTATTGGCTTATTTCTCTTGCATTGTTATTTTCACAAATGAATAAATAAGGCTCATCTGAAATGTATTGTTTAAAGCTTAAATATGCATATATTTATTTATTTGGTAAATAGCCTTGTAATAAGTGGGATAATGTACAGCCAACCGGTCATGATCTCAAAATAAACGTCTTTACTTCACTCTGCAAGAACGACTGGCTACCTCTACATTATTCCTTGCATAAAGTACAGTATATATGTCTGTGCACATATATGCAAACTAAAAGCTTGATTTTTGTTACCTGCATTTGTATTTTAAAATGCTCAACACCAACATTCAAATTCATATTGACCCAGATACAGAAACTTCTTTCCAAAATAACTAATAAATACAATAATGCATTATAAAATATATTCAAAGCACCGTATGTCTGGAGCTAACTGTATGGCTTATGGATTGTACAGAAATCTGCATGAAAGTGAACAACATATCTGGCACCATTGACAGCATCAAACAGAACTGCAATCTGAAAAACTATTTTGTTTGCTGCCGTTTGTTATGGAAGCCTGTTTCTGCCACAGGATAAAAGTCAGAATTGTGAGATGTAAATTCAGAAGTGCAAGATTGAGACAAAGTCAGAATTGCAAGATACAAACTCGGTTTGCAAGATCGGAAAAAAAGTAAAAATTGTGAAATATAAACTCAGAATTGCGAGATTGGGGGAATAAAAGAATTGTGAGAAAAAAATCTGAATTGCAAGATATAAACTCAGAATTGCGAGACTGAGGAAAAAAGTCAGAATTGCGAGAAATAAACTTGAAATTATAAAAAAGTCAGAATTGTGTGAAATAAACTTGAAAGTATAAAAAAAGTCAGAATTGCGAGAAATAAACTTGAAATTATAAAAAAAGTCAGAATTGTGTGAAATAAACTTGAAATTATAAGAAAGTCAGAATTGTGTGAAATAAACTCATAATTGTGAGATTGAGAAAAAAGTCAGAATTATGAGATGCAAATTTAGAATTGTGAGATATAAACTCAGAAAAGAGAGATTGAGAAAAAAATCTGAATTGCAAGATATAAACTCAGAATTGCGAGACTAAGGAAAAAAGTCAGAATTGCGAGAAATAAACTTGAAATTATAAAAAAAAGTCAGAATTGCAAGATATAAACTCAGAATTGAGAGATCGAAAAAAAAGTCAGAATTGCGAGAAATAAACTTGAAATTATAAAAAAAGTCAGAATTGCGAGAAATAAACTCAGAATTGTGAGATTGAGAAAAGTCAGAATTGCGAGAAATAAACTTGAAATTATAAAAAAAGTCAGAATTGCGAGAAATAAACTCAGAATTGTGAGATTGAGAAAAGTCAGAATTGCGAGAAATAAACTTGAAATTATAAAAAAAGTCAGAATTGCGAGAAATAAACTCAGAATTGTGAGATTGAGAAAAGTCAGAATTGCGAGAAATAAACTTGAAATTATAAAAAAAGTCAGAATTGCGAGAAATAAACT
>NW_015555810.1:724413-725635 GCF_001515605.1 Sinocyclocheilus anshuiensis
GAGAAATAAACTCAGAATTGTGAGATTGAGAAAAGTCAGAATTGCGAGAAATAAACTTGAAATTATAAAAAAAGTCAGAATTGCGAGAAATAAACTCAGAATTGTGAGATTGAGAAAAGTCAGAATTGTGTGAAATAAACTTGAAATTATAAAAAAGTCAGAATTGTGCGAAATAAACTCAGAATTGTGAGATTGAGAAAAGTCAGAATTGCGAGATACAGTATAAACTCAGAATTGCAAGACTGAGAAAAAAAGTCAGAAGTGCGAGATATAAACGGAACAGAATTCTGAATTTTTTCTCGCAATTCTGAGTTTACATCTCAAAATTTCTTTTTTTTTGTTTGTGTTGGCCACGAAATAAACTTTTTTTTAATCTCACAATTCTGTCTTTTTTCAGAATTCTGAGTTTATATCTTGCAATTCTATCTCGCAATTCCACAAGAATTAGAGAATATAAAAAGTTGCAGTTACCTCTTTAATTTTTTTATCCTGTGGCACAGAAATAACACACCTTTAAAGTAGGGCTGCACGATAAATCGCATGCGATATTTAAGATTTATCGTGCAGCCCTACTTTAAAGACACATAAGAGTGCAGAGTGTGTTTGCGCTCATTATTTCTGGTGTAGCGTGTGTGTGTGTGTGTATTTTCCTGAGGGTCAAAAGTGTGTGTTATGACACTGTGCTATCTGATGCAGAGCTTCTCGTTGGTACGGACACACACAAGCGGTGCTGCTCACTTCCCGCCACTGGAGAGGCTGATGAGACGACAGCGAGCTCTCGACCTGCAGCAAAAACAAAGACAGCTTGAATTACTCTGCAAACCCAACGAGAGCTAAAATACTGCCGCTTAATTCACTAAATAAAAACCACTTATGGAGTGCTGAGAATATGACTGCACAGAGCCATAAAACTGAATGTGCGTATGATGTTTTATGTCTATTGAGACGGCATCCAACTGGGATCCACATCGTGTAGACAGTTTTCAGAATCACCCTCCTCAGGGAGTATTATGAGCTCCCAGCACATGAGTGGAGCACTATTCCACAATTCAGACAAAGCATCTGTTACCATAAACTTATTTTATACACATGTATATATATTAATTAATAAAACTAAATATTACACACACAGTGTGCAAAATGGACACAAATATTTCTTACCAGCCATACAATCTATCTATCTATCTATCTATCTATCTATCTATCTATCTATCGTTCTATC
>NW_015555810.1:730314-730531 GCF_001515605.1 Sinocyclocheilus anshuiensis
TACTATAGTAGTCAACATTTGAAGTGGATCAAAACCTTTCATCAAAGTTGTCCTAAAACCAAAACAATACCCATTCTTGTCTTAGTTCAACTTTGATGAACTTTTCTGATCCACTTCAAATGTTAGTGTGTGTGTGTATATATATATATATATATATAAAATTGCATTTTTCATTATTTTTATAGAATTATATATATTTTAAATATTTTTAATATAT
>NW_015555810.1:730841-738782 GCF_001515605.1 Sinocyclocheilus anshuiensis
ACACACAAATATATATATATATATATACTGTATATATATATATATATATATATATATATCACATACAGTGTGCAAAATAGACTATCACACCAACTAATGGGCACAAATATTTCTTAGCAGCCATGCAATTGCATTTTGCATCATTTTTATAAAATTATATAAATATAAATATACATATACATATATATATATATATATAATTTTTAATATATTTTATACAATTAAAAATGATACTGTAAGTGGCACACTGTAACTTTTACATTGGGAAATCTCACAAATTATATGAAGCGTCTCTTACCATAACCCTATTTTATACATGTATATAGATATATAAACTTTTCATCACACCAGCTAATGGACAGATATCTCTCACAGGACATTTTTAATCAAATTATAAATAAAAAAATATTACACATAAACAGATGCTTGGGATATTTTTCCTTGCATATTTGTTGCAATCAACACAGGTGTCACTCACAACATCAAAAGCGAGATGAGTCAGTCTCCGTCGAGAAGAAAATGCATGTTGTGATCAGATGCATGAGTCAGAATAGCAGACGGTTTGTATGTGTTTGGCTTAGATCAGGGTCGGATTTAAACCACATCATGGTTTGCCACTCACCTGGAGATTTTACTTGCCATTGATAGTTTCTACTTGCATTTGGCACTTTAGCAGCATTTTTAGTTTATTTGTAAACCAAAGAGACACTTTGTATTCATTTTGGCCAATAACCCCATATTTAATTTGTGCAGATATCACTGCGATATGAAAGGAAGTAATATTTTATACTCACAATGCGGTTCAGATCTGCTGTGAGCGTGGTGTGTTTGTCACAGTGAAGTGTGATGATGGTGGTCTCTATCCAGGCATTATCGGTGTTCCTGCTGTCATCTACATAACCCTTACACACCTGCATCAGAGAGGAAACACACACATCCTGAGTAACTGCATGCATTACTATTTGGATTTTTGTCATTTCTGATACAGCAGTTGCACCAGGTGATTATGTTTGAACTAATAATACAGAAAAATAAATACAATAAAATGTAATCATAGATTGCATGCACGGAATAATTCATTCAAAAAATCAAAATGATCTAATTATTTACTCATTGCATGCTGTATTTTTTCCATGCAACAGGAAATGTCTGCTAAATGAAAGTTAACTGACCCATAGTTAATATAGGAAACCTGGTGCAGTTTAGATCTATGATCTTAATGTCTGTAACAATGTCTTTTAATCAGTGATGCTCACCTGTTCTCCAGCCTCTATTTGAGACTTGGTCTTGTCATGTAACTTTTTTCCCAGAATCCTCTCCAGTGTCTGTGCTAGAGGCTCATTAGCTTTGACTGGGCCCTACAAGAAAAATGTTTATGATTGACTCAATATATGCTTAGCATATCTATAAAGCCAGTTTGTGTTGTGTTTGAGGATAACTAGCTCATCTTGGTTCCAAAATAACAGTAAAGCAAATATGATGCTTTTTATGACTGTTTAAAAAGCAAATGTTTAAAGTCTCTTCTGCTCACCAAGGATGCATTCATTTGATCAAAAATACAGTAAAATGTTTTAAATGTTATTATAATTTAAAATAGATGTTTTATATGTTAATATATTTTAAAATGTAATTTATTAATGAATGTTCAGCATCATTACTCCAGTCTTCAGTGTCACATGATCCTTTAGAAATCATTCTAATATTCTGTTGCTCAAGAAACATTTCTGATTATTATCAATGTTGAAAACAGCTGTGCTGCTTCATATTTTTATGGAAACACTGATACACTACCATTCAAAAGACTGGGGTAAGTAAGATTTTTAAAAAACAAAGAAATTAATACTTTTATTCAGCAAGGATGCATTAAATTGATCAAAAGTGACAGTAAAGACATTTATGTTATAAAAGATTCTATTTAAAATAAATGCTGTTCTTTTGAACGTCCTATTCATCAAAGAATTCTGAAAAATAAAATGTATCACAGTTTCCACAAAAATATTGTGCAGCACGACATCATAAATGTTTCTCGATCAGCAAATTAGAATGATTTCTGAAGATCATGTGACACTGAAGACTGGAGTAATGATGCTGAAAATACAGCTGCGCATCACAGAAATAAATTACATTTAAACAGATATTCACATAGAAAACAGCTATTTTAAATTGTAATAATATTTCACTATTTTTATAGCATTTTTGATCAAATAAATGCAGCTTTGGTGAGCAGAAGAGACTTCAAAACCGTAAAATAAAATCTTAATTATTCCATATTTCTGTCCTGTAGTGTATTTATCTCAGATTTTCTGCATTCTCACCCCAGGAAGAGCCCAGTGTTTCTCCGCTTCCTCCCAAACGGCGAGAAACTCCAGCACCTTGTGTTCAGCATCACGCCACCTTCAAAAACAGACAGAAAGCTCCTCTATCATTCCTCTCACGAACAGCGGGATGAACTAAGGACATGGGATGAATCGCTAATCTGCTATAATCCCACAAACGATGTGGGACTGTGTTGTTTTTTGTGCGTTCGGTTGTAAACTTCAATCCGATATGAGATTAGAGTTTAATTCCAGTCAAGATCAGGACATGAAGGGGATTTTAATTCACCTGGTGAGGATTGGGTGGAGAATGTGATTCGGACCAAGGGATTTCAGAGACCCTTTTCCCCGAATCCCAGTCCTTCCTCCTGGATTCCTGTCAAATCCATTAATGAGAATAAAACTTAACACGCAAACGAATTAAATGCAAATTCAAGTAGGATAATAAAGACACAGATGAATATATATGTGACCCTGGACCACAAAACCAGTCATAAGGGTACATTTTTCGAAATTGAGATTTATACATAATCTGAAAGCTGAATAAATAAGCTTTCCATTGATGTATGGTTTGTTAGGATAGGACAATATTTGGCCGAGATACAACTATTTGAAAATCTGGAATCTGAGGGTGCAAAAAAATCAAAATATTGAGAAAATCATCTTTAAAGTTGTCCAAATGAAGTTCTTAGCAATGCATATTACTAATCAAAAATGAAGTTTTGATATATTTACGGTAGGAAGTTTACAAAATATCTTCATGGAACATGATCTTTACTTAATATCCTAATGATTTTTGGCATAAAAGAAAAATCTATCATTTTGACCCATACAATGTATTTTTGGCTATTGCTACAAATATACCCCAGCGACTTAAAACTGCTTTTGTGCTCCAGGGTCACACATTACGTTTTGCATACCTGTACTTGTCCAAGACTGAAGTGTCAGAGCTGTGCAAGAAAATAGTGTTTTTATTGACAAAAACAGCAAGATGAGAAGTACTGTCAGGAATACTAAAACAAGCATTTCAAGAATTATAATATGTTTTCAGCACCAACAAAATTCAGTGAATGCATCTTCCTGTCATTTCTATTCAACTTCCTGGTTGTATATGCCAGAGACAATTCTTTAAGGCAAACTCTTATTGTGTTTAAGTCCTCTTGGGAAGTTCATTTTTACGAGTGTGGAAGTGATAATTATGACGTCAAGTGTGTTCAGATCACTTGGGTTGGAGCAAGATGACAATGTAGCTTTACTACATAAAATGTATAAAACAAGATTTTTTAACTTTATATCTCCTGTACAAAATGAATAAAGATGCTTTACGTTTTTATTCAATTTATGAAGAACTGAATTGTTATATATTATACTGTTATTGTATAATATTTTGTACATGCAACATAGTTTTACTGTAAATGAAAAAAAAATAATCCATTAATTTTAACCTGAGTTAATTTAGTATAATTGAAAAATAATATAATTATTTTTTTATGTGTCTATATAGTATTTTTTTATTTATTTTTTTTATTTTAGTTTTAGTTATTTTAGTTTGTCAAGTTAAACTAAATAAAAACAGAAATGTTGCCTTGGCAACTAGCTGAAATAAAATATTTTTCATAAAAATTTTAGTGAACATTTTTAGTAATTTGTTGTTTTTATTAGTTTTTGTTTTTTAACGAATTTAGTCTTTAAACTAAATAACATAATTTTTTGTTTAAACTAAATAATAAAAAAAATTAAATGTTGCCTTGGCAACTAGCTGAAATAAAACATTTTTCATTTTAATTTAGATTAAAATTGTAGTAATTTTGTTGTGTTTTTTGATTTTTATTAGTTTTTGTTTTTAAAGAATTTTAGTCTTTAAACTAAATAACAGAATTTTGTGTTTAAACTAAATAATAAAAAAAAAAAATTATGTTGCCTTGGCAACTAGCTGAAATAAAATATTTTTCATTTTAATTTTGGTTAAAATTTTAGTAATTTTGTTTTGCCAATTTTATTAGTTTTTTTTTATTTTAAAGGGGTCATACGATGCGATTTCAATTTGTCCTTTCTCTTTGGAATTTAAAGCATTTGTCACTGATGATTCAAACGTGAGTTTTGAGCAGTGTAGAGTAGCACTTGTTGTTTGTCATTTCTCCGATCACAAATGCAGACATGGTTTTATGTTTACGCGGCGCGATGCAGTGCAACGCGTAAAAAGACAGTATAAGTCATTATAATCAGTAATTATGTCCCCACTGGATGCAACAAATGCCTCGTTTGTAATGGGTTTTAATGTTTTGGTCTCGTCGCTCCGGCCGGACACGGCATCAACACCGTATGGTGAGGGGCGTAACATTTCCGTCTCACGCTTGAGGTATTCGGCCAATCACAACGCACTGGATAGCTGGCCAATCACAGCACACCTCGCTTTTTCAGACCGATGAGCTTTGTAAAAATCGACGCGTTTCAGAAAGGCGGGGCATAGAGGAGAAACAATAATGTACAGTATGTGGAAAATAATGTGTTTTTTTAACCTTAAACCACATGAACACATTTCATTACACCAAATACACAAAATAATGTTATTTTTAGCAACATCATATGACCCCTTTAATTTGTCAAGTTAAATAAAAAAAAAAAATAGAAATGTTGCCTTGGCAACTAGTTGAAATAAAATATTTTACAATTTAATTTTAGTTAAGATTTCATTAATATAGTTGTGTGTTTTGTCATTTTTATTATTACTATTTATTCTTTTAAATATGTCCATATAGTTTTTATTTTAGTTTTATGTATTATAGTCCATCAAGTTAATCTAAAAAATAAAAATACTGCCTTGAGCTTGATCACATTAGAACACAGAGTCACCATTTACTTTGAAGCATGCAGACTACATATTTAATATTGCATAATAATTGCACAAGACAATATCATTAATCACTTTGATTAATTGCGCCGTCACAGTGTAAAACTCACTCGCTGCTGTCCTGTTGATTGTAAACTGGAGGAAGGTATGGAGTGAAGTTTACCTGAAAAAGCAAAATACATGTATGTGTCACATAAGATCAAAACAATCCAACGTGATGTTGCTTAATTTGGTAAAATATGTTATGTTACTAATATCAGGCACCTCCCAGGGCACCTTCTCCTCAGGCACGGGGAAGCGTTTGACGGTACTGCCGGGATACTGAAGCTGACGTGCAAACGTGTGAGGAGCTGATTCCTCATCTGTCTCCTGTCCACTAGATTCACCGTCGTCCCTGTCAGAGCTTTTACCTGCTGGATGGACAGAGGACCTCATTTACAACAGCAGCAAACAGAAGCACTTTCCACAATAAGTGACGATAAATAATTGGGAATCTAAAATACTCGACAGTTTTGAGGTCACATAAAATCGATCAAAAGTGACAGTAAAGACATTTATAATGCTACAAAAAAATCTATTTCAAATAAATGCTGCTCTTTTGAACTTTCTATTCATCAAAGAATCCTGAAAAATAAAAATGCATTATGGTTTTCACAGAAATATTGGGCAGCACAACTGTTTTCAACATTGATAATAATCAGAAATGTTTCTTGAGCAGCAAATCACCATATTAGAATGATTTCTGAAGATCATGTGACACTGAAGACTGGAGTAATGATGCTGAAAATTCAGCTTTGCATCACAGGAATAAATTACAGTTTACTATATATTCACATAGTTATTTTTAAATTGTAATAATATTTCACAAGTTTTACTGCATTTTTGATCAAATAAATGCAGCCTTGGTGAGCAGAAGAAAAAATCATATGACCCCTTTAATTTGTCAAGTTAAATAAAAAAAAAAAATAGAAATGTTGCCTTGGCAACTAGTTGAAATAAAATATTTTACAATTTAATTTTAGTTAAGATTTCATTAATATAGTTGTGTGTTTTGTCATTTTTATTATTACTATTTATTCTTTTAAATATGTCCATATAGTTTTTATTTTAGTTTTATGTATTATAGTCCATCAAGTTAATCTAAAAAATAAAAATACTGCCTTGAGCTTGATCACATTAGAACACAGAGTCACCATTTACTTTGAAGCATGCAGACTACATATTTAATATTGCATAATAATTGCACAAGACAATATCATTAATCACTTTGATTAATTGCGCCGTCACAGTGTAAAACTCACTCGCTGCTGTCCTGTTGATTGTAAACTGGAGGAAGGTATGGAGTGAAGTTTACCTGAAAAAGCAAAATACATGTATGTGTCACATAAGATCAAAACAATCCAACGTGATGTTGCTTAATTTGGTAAAATATGTTATGTTACTAATATCAGGCACCTCCCAGGGCACCTTCTCCTCAGGCACGGGGAAGCGTTTGACGGTACTGCCGGGATACTGAAGCTGACGTGCAAACGTGTGAGGAGCTGATTCCTCATCTGTCTCCTGTCCACTAGATTCACCGTCGTCCCTGTCAGAGCTTTTACCTGCTGGATGGACAGAGGACCTCATTTACAACAGCAGCAAACAGAAGCACTTTCCACAATAAGTGACGATAAATAATTGGGAATCTAAAATACTCGACAGTTTTGAGGTCACATAAAATCGATCAAAAGTGACAGTAAAGACATTTATAATGCTACAAAAAAATCTATTTCAAATAAATGCTGCTCTTTTGAACTTTCTATTCATCAAAGAATCCTGAAAAATAAAAATGCATTATGGTTTTCACAGAAATATTGGGCAGCACAACTGTTTTCAACATTGATAATAATCAGAAATGTTTCTTGAGCAGCAAATCACCATATTAGAATGATTTCTGAAGATCATGTGACACTGAAGACTGGAGTAATGATGCTGAAAATTCAGCTTTGCATCACAGGAATAAATTACAGTTTACTATATATTCACATAGTTATTTTTAAATTGTAATAATATTTCACAAGTTTTACTGCATTTTTGATCAAATAAATGCAGCCTTGGTGAGCAGAAGAAAAAACTAAACTAAAAACAACCCCAAACTTTTGAAAGGTAGTGTATTTAATAGTTCTCATTACAAAAAAAATGGATTTGTGCCTTGAATACTTTAAAAAAGAAAGGAATGTGAATGTGCCATGAAATGTTAAAAAGACAGATCATGAGTTATACTGATGACTTAAAAACACTCTGCTCACTCACTCATTAGAGGCGGCTGCATTTTGGATTTGCATCCCTGAGATTTCAGCGCGTCCACAATCCATCGTAAAGCTTTGGTGGACTCTGAGACCTGCCGGAAGACAAGAGATTCACCAGCTGACACTCACATTTGCTTTGCCATGCTGCCTGAAAAAGTGAACAGACCAAACTGACTGTAGAACACTGTTTCTGGGGTATTTCTGAGTGTTTGTGGCAGAACTACACCTGCTCTTCAAGCTTGGCCAGTCGTTTTGCCACGGTGGTAGAAACCATCTCCTGCTCGCGCTCCAGGAGTTCTGACATCACGCCAACCCTGAGAGGAAACGGACATGTTTCACCTTCATATGAGCTTTCATGTGAAAGTCTGAAGTCTTACCCTCCTAAATTAATTGCAATCAATTGTTATGATTATACATGGATGACATTCTGTGAGTTGCATGCTTTTTTCTCTTCTTTCTCTGTTAGGTGTAGTGTTTTGTATCTACA
>NW_015555810.1:738792-742784 GCF_001515605.1 Sinocyclocheilus anshuiensis
TAATTTTAATAAATTCTCTCTCTTTTTTAAGTTTTAGTAATTTTATGGGCTTTTGTCATTTTTATTTCATTTATTTATATATTTTTGTAAATATTTCTATTTAGCTTTCATTTATATTGTTCTGTATTACATCTGAAAAATAAAGCAGTTAAAAAAAAATTCTCAGCAAAAAGGTCTAGGCATAGATTTTGAATTTCTTTGCACTTTTTTTTGGGGGAGATTAACATTATATTTTAAGAGATTCATTTTGTTTGGCCACAGTGTGAAGAAAACCATTGTAAACGGCCATGGAAAACGATTTCACTGTAAACAATGATGTGATCCATAAGTCACGGTAACATGTTTTTCCATTCATTTAAGGCAGTAACTGAACTTAAGTTTTTAAGTTGAAGTAGATAGAATTTTTTTACAGTGAGAACAAGCCAAAAATGTGCAGAATCTAGGCCGGATTCGTGTACTTCATACTTCAGCAAATCAAGTAGGAACATCATGTCATGTAATTAATATTCATGAGTGTAAGACTTGTAATCTCATGACTATTATTTAAGCTCCTCCCCCTATATTTTCCCCATATTCTAGAGTAGATTTAAACGTTTCCTACTGAATTCAGATCATAGTCTGTACTCAAACATTGTGATGTTATATTTCGGTGTTGCTCATCTCTTGGTTACTTCTCTGCGGTGTCCTGGATACGATGCTCCACGCTCTGGCTCTCGTCCTGCCGCGTCGATGCCAGATAGTTGTCCTTCATGTAGGCCTCCCATGACAACAGCTCCTCTTCCTCAGTCTGCTCCAGCTCCTGTCCTGTGAAGAATCATGCGCTTATACCAGGGACTGAGACACTCAACACAGTTTTTCAAGACATTAAAAATGATAGAGCATTTTCAGCAAGTTCTTTGGGTTCGATTCCCAGGAAATGCATGAACTGATAAAAATGTAAACATTAAATGTCACTGTGGATAAAAGCATCTGCCAAAAGCATAAATGTAAATGTCACACAATAAAACAGGCAGTTAATATGAATAAATAAATAATAATAAATACAAATATAATTAAAAAAGGGCAGTTCTGACTCTGATTGTATTGGATTAGTTGTTAAAATTAATATTAACACACCAATGTTATTTTAGTATTATTTATATACTGTTATAGCATATTCTCAGTTTTTACTTATTTTTTATTAAATATGTTTTATATTATTATTATTACTATACATTTTCCATTTTAATTATTATTATTATACATTTTAATAATTTTTATTCTTTTTTATTTTTTTACTTTATTTTTTTCATCTTAAGTAATTTTAGAACTTAAACTTTATTTTTAGAACATTTATTTTAGTTTGTTATATATATATACATATATAATAGTGTCAACTATTTCAGAAAATGTAAACATGCAGCAGCTAAATAAACAAAATGAATCATTTCTGTTGCTTTATATGTTGATCAGAAAGTCAGACTCTTCCTGTCTAAGTTGGCGTTTCTTGGCCAGAATAAACTGGACTAGACTTCATGCTGATAGTTTTATCTTGAGAAATGAACATCAATAATCTATCACGATGTGTGTGTTTTCTGGAGAAGGCGTTTTGGCTCACTGAAGTGTTTGTGTTTCTGTGGAGGGTAGCGCAGCAGCACTCCTCTGATGAAGAGGATGAGGTGACTGAGGAGGATGAAGGGTGGAGGAAGAGCGGGTCGACTGTGGTACTCCTTAATCAGCTCGTAGCGCTGGAACTTCCAGATGGTGTCTGTGTTGTCTTGGATCTCCTGGAACGTGTAGCTGTGAGGCACAATGAGAGAGAGTTTAAAGCCCTGAAATTCACGGCCATATTTTATCATGCATCTTTTACAGTTTTGAACGTCGCAGATGACACAAGATACATAATCAGGCATTTTAAGGTAAAAAATAAAAAAATAAAGCAGTATAATTATGAATTTTTAAAAAATATTATAATAAAAAATATCAAAATATGCTTAAATTATATTAAAGAAAATAATATTTGAAAAAATATAAAAATAGCAAATAACCAGATATTTGCCTGCATAAATAAATACATAAACATTGTTAAATATTTCAATCTAATTAACTATTTTATCAATTTTACTGTGTCTGATAAAAAAAGATGTATTTTTTATTTATTTGAGAGCAAACACAAAAATATTGAGATGACATTTTTTTTGTTTTGTACAGTCCTAAAACATTTGTTTGTGTTGTGCATTTTCATGCTTTTTACAGTACCATGTCTACTGGAATCAAATATGAGTTAAGTCTTTCATAAAGACTGCTATTTGTATGATGCACAGAGCTGCTGCGTACAGTGTGCATGTACAGTAGACATCAAGTCAGCTCAGTAGGCTTTGGAAACAGAGCCGCTGTGCAAATGAAGCAGGTAAGTGTTTCTGGTCACTCGTCTCTGTCTGTGTACTCACTTGAAGATGGCGATGAGGAGGTTGAGCAGCAGGATGTTGGCGAAGAGCAGATAGACACACAGCATGATGATGGTCAGCCATTCTGGGAACGCCGGAATGTTATCTTCGTTCAGCACGGGACATTTGGGCTTCAGAGGATCGGAGCCGTTCACACTACAGCTGCCCACATCATACTGAGTGTCTGGATCACAAAAAACAGAAGCATTAGCTTTCTGATTGGTCTTTATTTTGCCTAAATTTCTGAATGTTCCTAAACTGACTTTAACTACTGACTTGTAGTCACTGTATACAGCACAACATGCAATATTTTATAATGTAATATAATAACAAACATTAACAGTTTGCATATGCAGTATTTTATATTATAGCATAACTTAATTTTATTGAATATTTAAATTGCATTTTGCATTAAATAAAAAAAAAGTAAAAATAAAAAATGTTCTACAACTGACTTAAACTACTGACTTATATTCATTAATTATGAATATACAAAACAACATATTTTTGGCAAATGTACATATAATATTTGCATATGCAATATGTTTTAATATTATAACAAACAACTTTACTGCATATTTAAACTGCATATTGCATTAAATTTCATTGCATATTTATATAAAATATTTCTACAACTGACTTATAGTCATTAATTTTAAGTATTCAAATCAATATTTTTTACATATTTACATATAATATTTAATACTTGCACAATTTCAGTATATCATAAACATTTTATTGCATATTTAAATAAAAAATGTTCTACAACTGACTTAAACTACTGACTTATAGTAGTCATTGACTATACGTATACAATTATTTGCATATTTGCATATATTTCATATTTGCATATGCAATGCATATTTTATAATATAACAATTTTATTGCATATTTAAATTGCATTTTGCATTAAATTTTATTGCATATTTAAATAAAAAATTTTCTACAACTGACTTCAACTACTGACTTAGTCATCGATTATAAGTATATAAATAAATTAAATATTATATTTAATATTTGCATATGAAACATTTTATAATATTACAGCAAACAATTTTATTGCATATTTAAATTGCATTTCGCATTAGATTTCATTGCATATTATATATATATATATATATATATACTGTTTGCCCCCTTCTTCCAGATGAATGTGTTTTTTCTTTTGACGCTTAATAAGAAATTGAAAGAAGCTAAATATAAATTATCTGACAATTTATCAGAATTCTCGGCCCGAGTCCGACTGGAGCCCGTCTCGGTTTTCTCTCTCTCTCTTCCCTATTGCACAGCTGCTGTTGCAGCCATTAAAATAGTTCAGTTTTGTTTTTAATGGCAAAGTGGTTATATTTCTTTTCTTTTCATTATTAAGTTAATTAAGAAATATGTTTGGAACATTTTTTGTTTTTTAAAGTAACGACCAAGCGGCCAGCGGCAGACAATGAGTTCATCAGGTTTGATCAATTTAGCCTTCTCAAATCAACACGACTTGCCTAAAATAAAATCTATAGATATAAAACACTTCAAGCATATCACAATGTTAGTTTAAACGTTTAACAAAAAAATGTG
>NW_015555810.1:742832-756672 GCF_001515605.1 Sinocyclocheilus anshuiensis
AACATTTTATAATATTACAGCAAACAATTTTATTGCATATTTAAATTGCATTTCGCATTAGATTTCATTGCATATTATATATATATATATATATATATACTGTTTGCCCCCTTCTTCCAGATGAATGTGTTTTTTCTTTTGACGCTTAATAAGAAATTGAAAGAAGCTAAATATAAATTATCTGACAATTTATCAGAATTCTCGGCCCGAGTCCGACTGGAGCCCGTCTCGGTTTTCTCTCTCTCTCTTCCCTATTGCACAGCTGCTGTTGCAGCCATTAAAATAGTTCAGTTTTGTTTTTAATGGCAAAGTGGTTATATTTCTTTTCTTTTCATTATTAAGTTAATTAAGAAATATGTTTGGAACATTTTTTGTTTTTTAAAGTAACGACCAAGCGGCCAGCGGCAGACAATGAGTTCATCAGGTTTGATCAATTTAGCCTTCTCAAATCAACACGACTTGCCTAAAAAACGTTTAACAAAAAAATGTGTGCTGTTAGGTGCATTAATATCCAATAGTTTGTGCGAAGAGTGGAAGTTAAAGCACGCTCTGCAGGACATTGAGGCGCCGGCGCGATCACTTGCATTTTTTTCTTAATAACAGAAACAACTTGCTCATAAATATAGGAGTAATGCATCATTCGGAACTGTAAAGGGTTACAAATCTACAAAACGTTGTGCTTTTTTAAAATAAAGAAAACAAACAGGATGCGCTTTTCTGCCGTCTCGGTCTTGAAAAGGAGTGTTTCACAAAAATGAACCGAAACTCAGCGAATACTTGCCTCACAGACATGATGCCTATAGAAAGCTTTAAATTACTACTTTAAAATGAAATAATTCAATAATACCGGTATCACCGCGGACTCTTTTCCTGCTTTCCTTCGCTTTTAAATAGCTTGCAAAAGCGTGCGCATTTTACTTTCACTTTCAAATAGCGGGAATTCGGCATAAAGCAATTGATCGTTTGAATTTTCCCTCTTTTCCTCGCTTTCCTTCGCTTTTAAATAGCTTGCAAAAGCGTGCGCATTTTACTTTCACTTTCAAATAGCGGGAATTCGGCATAAAGCAATTGATCGTTTGAATTTTCCCTCTTTTCCTCGCTTTCCTTCGCTTTTAAATAGCTTGCAAAAGCGTGCGCATTTTACTTTCACTTTCAAATAGCGGGAATTCGGCATAAAGCAATTGATCGTTTGAATTTTCCCTCTTTTCCTCGCTTTCCTTCGCTTTTAAATAGCTTGCAAAAGCGTGCGCATTTTACTTTCACTTTCAAATAGCGGGAATTCGGCATAAAGCAATTGATCGTTTGAATTTTCCCTCTTTTCCTCGCTTTCCTTCGCTTTTAAATAGCTTGCAAAAGCGTGCGCATTTTACTTTCACTTTCAAATAGCGGGAATTCGGCATAAAGCAATTGATCGTTTGAATTTTCCCTCTTTTCCTCGCTTTCCTTCGCTTTTAAATAGCTTAAGCTATTAAGATTTAATTTGGCGTCAATTGCTTGAATGCAACAACAAAATACAACGTCAAACTCACTTTAGCCTATATATAAAACATAGAACTTTTATTAACAAAACGAATAAAAACACACCATGCTATAGGACAGGCTATGCCTAATATAAAATAACAAATAACTTACATAAAGTTTAAATAGGTAGCCTATACAAAACTGGAAATAAGTAAACATGTATAATATATAACCAAATAAATAAGAAACGTAGAAAGTTTATTAGCAAAATGAATAAGAAAGCTTGGAGGCACGGCATACACCTTGAAAAACAAATTACACGAAGTTTAAATAAAGTAAAAATCAGCAAACACTGTGGAACCAATTAAATAAGAAAACTTATTTAAAAATAAAAAAATAAATATAAAAATAAATAAAAACTTCCAAAATCACCTTAGATAAACGGCAAAAGTCAACAGGCTTTTCAAAATCCAAAATACTGCCAAACAGGCGCTTTTGCATTTCGTTTCGAAACTAAATCACGAATACGAAACGTAACCGGTGTTGTGGCTTAACAACGGTATCACCGTCAGCACCGTCAATTGCGGCAAGCCTACTATAAAACGAAATAATTATAATCGAAAACAAAAACTCTTTTATTATGTAATCCGTAAAGATGCTATTCTCTCTAAAGGCACGTCCAGTGAGGAGATGGCGAGTCAGGATCGTCAACTTCCTCTTACATATTTAATATAGTTACTCAACTTTTTTTCAACAAAGTATAAATCACACCAACTCTTGGAGCTCATAGTAGGTGCATCTTAAAATTGTTATACATTATTGCACTCTGTGGAGAAAATTAGTGATATTTACTTATCAGAACCCTACTGTTGTGATATCTTCCTTTAGTGCGCAATCGAGTGATTTCAATTGTAAAGTTAGTAAACTGCTCACTGTCTATATTAGTGGGGACGTTGCCGAAAATGATAAGGTAGGGCTCATAGACGGCTCCGCGGATGATCCAGTTCAGTCTGTCTTCATTGTGAATCAAAATGCCCTGCTTGGCCACGCCATACGCCACCACCCAAATACTGAGCAGAAACATGAAGAAGAACAAATCCATCATCTGCAAAGAGAAGAGACAACATTCATAGCTCAGTCTGTCTGCATTTGCTTTTATGCAAAAATATGTTACATTATGAGAGGCTCATATGAATCTTTATCGCCCCTGAGGTCCAAGATGTTTCATATTACAATGAACTCGTTCCTTTCAAATGATCAATAAATATTTGATTCCTTGTGACTCTCTCAACTTAGGCTGTATAGAATTATTGTATAATTATCAATTATAAGTGAATTATTGTCAATTATAAGTGAATAAATGAGCATTATGAACATGCAAACCCACCATTTTCCTGACGATGATAATCTTGGGGCCAAGAGTTCGGCTGATAGTGAAGATGGCCATTAATCGGAGACAGAATATGATGAAGTCGATGCAGAGAATAACTTTACCCACATAGAACACAGTACCGGAGGCCTGAAGTCTGTACGACAAACACAAAAAGACTGATTTAGTTTACTTTCTATTCATTTCTGAGTCATTATGCAACTTAACTGAATTTAAATGAACACATGAGGGACACAAACTTTAAATATGATTCCTTTATATGGCCTACAAGAGAGTCTAGTAATGTTGAAAGTTTGATTTATTTCAGTTAAATGAATATGCATATTTAAATAGCATTTTGCATTAAATTTTATTGCGTATTTAAATTGCATTTTGCATTAAATTTTATTTCATATTTAATTTAAAAAACGGTCTACAACTGACTTAAACTACTGATTAATAGTCCTTACAAAGTATAGTATACAAAACAACATATTTTTGCATATATACATATAATTCCATATGCAATTTTATAATATAATAACAAACATTAATAGTTTGCAAATGCCTTAATATAATATAATATAATATAATATAATATAATATAATATAATATAATATAATATAATACAATTTAATTTGCATTTTGCATTAAATTTTCAGTGAAATCATGTTAATTGTTTTAATGAGCAGATTCATAATTCGGAATTCCACGTGGAATTTTTTATGCATTAAAATGTTCTAGCAAACATCTGTAGGTAAATACTGCTTTTTTATTAAATATTACTTTTTAAATATTGCTATTTATTATTTTTTTATTACCCAAACAATATGCAAATCTGTGAACAACTTCACAACAATTTCTTTGATTTTACAGTTGTTTACAGCCATTTTCTCTAAAACCAAATGTATGAATTACACAAGTTCTGATTAACTTGTGTAATTCGTACATCTGTTCTAGAGAAAATAATTATTAATAATTTAATAATTCTTTATGGGAATAATACGTTTCACCTTACCTTAATGAAAATGATTACTGTAACTAGATTTTCACTGTTTTTACTGATTCAACTTGACTACATTGACTGTTTGATCAAACTTATTGTTCCTCTTGATTAAAAAAAGACCCTTTTAAGTGATTTCAGAGGAAATACATAAATACAGAGATACATATTAGTAATTGTTTAAAAAAAAAAATTATACAGCTCTAAGTATGAGGATCATTTCTGTATAATCTCAACTTACTGAAAGCAAATATGAACTGTACGGAATTAATATGAATCATGTCTTAACTGTAGTTGCGTTTACCTGCAGACCAGACCAGCAATGAACAGTATGATTGACAGCACATCCAGAATGTTCCACACATCACTGATGTACATCTTTGCTTTCCTCCGGAAACCAGGCCCGTCAAAGTCATGATAGAACTGTGGCATATCAGAGTTTCAACGTACAGAATAACAACATGATGGGTGAATAATTACAACTTCACCCTAAAGGAGGTATATTTCCTAAGGGTGGAAATTACAGCCCTGTGCGGGACTGTTTTCTTCCGCTCCCATGATTTTTGTGTTGTACATATATATATATATATATATACAGTATATATACAGAGCTGGGTAGCAATCGGACTACTTTGATTACTTTTAGATTACTTTTGACCAAACTCATTTATCACATTGATTTAAATAGGATAATCTTGTACCACAATGATAAAAATACAAAGACCCGGTTTCACAGACGGGGCTTAGACTAAACCAGGATTAGATCATTTTAATAAACTTGCTTAGAAAAAAAAACATGGTGTTCATCTTGAGATAAAACAAAGGCACTGATATATTTTAAGATCAGTCAATGCAAGTTTAATATTAGGTGAAAGAGGTTCATATGACAAAAAAGTTTGGGAAAGTCTGCATTACATGTAAATAAGAAAAAATGTGAATTAGTGCATTTTAATGTGTTTGAAAGACAAAAGCCTTCCAAAGACATAATAATACATGATTAAATAACCCTCTGATAATTCAAATAAAAAATGAATGTGTTTATCAGTAGTTGATGCAATGTTGAAAACACTTCTTAAAATTAAAACGATTTTTGTAAATCCAGTGGTCAAATGCTGTGTCTTCCACAAAACTGTGAAATGAATGCATATAAGCGGTAGGCGTTTTGTTCTTTTTTTTTTTTTTAGAAAGGAACATTTCAAAGATGAATAATAATAATACTATTATCGCGTTCTCGTATTGCGTACAAGGCATTTGAGCGAATGATGTAGGCGTAGTGGAAGGTGCAACGGGGAGCGAGTGACGAACGCGGAAGCATAGAGGAGAAAGCAAAACAAAACACCTGTCACGAACTAGTACTACAAATCCGGCCATATTTGTTTGAACTGGAGTATACGGACCAGGAACTCCACGAGATGGAGGAGGCTGCAGCGGCGGCGGCACAAACTACAGATGTAGTTCATGTGGTTTCCCTGTGCTGTAAACAAAACTTGGTTCTGGCGAGACTACACTCTCTCCCCGGAGCGTCATGTCATTCGCTCGAACGCCTTGTCGTGAACGCGCCTGCTTGAGCGACTGGAAGCTGGAGATTACAGTTTATTCATTTTTAAAGGGGTCATATGATGCGATTTCAATTTGTCATTTCTCTTTGGAGTGTTAAAAGCTCTTGGTGCATAAAGAAGATCTGTAAAGTTGCAAAGACTAAAGTCTCAAATCCAAAGAGAATCGATATTTTTCTTACACTAATGCATCATTTCAATTCAGAAGGCCTTTATCAACACCCCGGAGCCGTGTGGAGTAGTTTTATGATGGATGGATGCACTTTTTTTGGCTTCAAAAACAGGGGCACCATTCACTGCCATTATACAGCTTGGAAGAGCCAGGACAATTTTAAATATAACTGCGATTATGTTCGTCTGAAAGAGGAATGTCAGGTACGCCTAGGATACCCTGAGGGTGAGTAAATCATGAGCTAATTTTCATTTTTGGGTGAACTATCCCCATTCATTTACTCCTACATAAAAGTGAATAAATGTTTGTGGGAATTTCTATATTTTTATACAATAAAATATTGATACTTGGTGTTCATGTATCGATACATTATTGCCAAGCAAAATCTCAATACCAATACCAGTGTTGGGGAACATTACTTTCAAAAGTAATGCATTACAATATTGCATTACACCCTGAGTTTCTAACCCTAATTGCATTACTTAGTTACTTTTTATGGAAAGTAATGCATTACGTTACTTTTGCGGTACTTTTTGTTATAATAATAATAATAATAATAATAAATCTTTATGTAATATTCATAATGAATAATTGTTCTTTAATATTCTAAAGATTATTTGGTTGTGCATATTGGTTATGTAATAATAATATTATTAATAATATTCAAATCACTATGAATATTACATGAAGATAATAATAATAGCAACTCATGAAAACTGCATAAAGACAACAGCAAAAATAATCTTTTTGTAATATTCATAATGAATAATTGTTTTTTAATAGTCTATTTTTTATTATCATGCCAAAAAACAAAAACAAAATCATTAAAACTGGTTGTGCATATTGGTTAAGGCATCATGATAATAATAATAATAACTCATTATGAATATTACATGAAGATAATAATAACAATAATACATTATAAAATAATAATCACTTTATGTAATATTCATAACGAATAATTATTTTTAACAGTCTAAAGATGGATTATTATTGTGTCAAAAAACTAAATTAAAGTAATTAAAAATCGGTTCTGCTTATTGTTTATGTAATAATAATAAAAACAAAAATAATATAATATATAATAATAATAATTTTATGTAATATTCATAATGAATAATTGTTCTTTAACAATCTAAAAAAAATTATAAAATAATTAAAATTTGGTTCTGCATATTGCTTATGTAAAAATAATAGTAATATTTCTTTGTGCAACATTCATAATGAATAATTGTTCTTTGATTGTCTAAAGATTACGTATTATTGTGTTAAAAAACACAACAAATGATTGAAACATAAAAAATGATCTGTATGATGCTAACATTGGTTTAATTAATTCACTCATGTCTTTAAACGCATTCGTGTGAATGTGGCCTGAAGATGCTCAGAGTTTGTGCCTGTAACTCAACTAACCGATAATGCCGTTTGAGTTTGGTGTCTGAGCTTCCAGAAAAGACTGAATCCATGGCCAGTTTCTGCTGCTCTGTCCTCTCGGCCTGTCTCTGGATGTCTTCATCCCGTCTGTGAGAGTTCAGTTTAACATTAAGAATTAAAACACCACTTATATGAAGCCACTGCGAATCACTGAAAGTCATGGTTTGTGGTGAAAGTGCATTTGCAGCTTAATTATTCAGTGCAGCGCTGATATCTGATGGTGTGTGCATGTAATGACCCATTGACATGACTTCAGGTTTACTTTTAATAATGCATTTGATGACAATGAGTGTTTTTACCTGAAGGTCAGGAAGCCGGTGTAGATGAGAGGAAAGAAGATCATGCAGAGCAGCACTTTCCAGTGTGGATTATCCACAGACAGCTCTCCACACCAGATCTGAGTCAGCAGAGCCTGTACAGAAAACACCAAAAACAACAGCGTTCACAGGTAGTTTTATTATTTCGAGCGAATGGTTTGCGTGCACCGCTTACCTACCCTTTCACAGACTCCAAAAAAGATATTTATGCAATCTTTTAGACCACAAAACAACCTTTTAATAATATATAAATAAAATTCCATCAGAAACAAAAGCAATACGTTTTGTAGAAATAAAATAAAAATAATATTATCATTATTATACAATAAGATGTATAATATTATTAATAATAGCTATTATTCTTATTGTACAAAGTATTGTTTTGTTATCTATGCAATATAATAATAATAATAATAATAATATTTGATAAAAATATCGTTATGTAATATTTATAATGAATAATTGTTCTCTAATATTCTTTTATTTATTATTGTAAAAAAAACAGAAATAAAAAAAGAAAAATAGTGCTGCATATTGGTTATAATAATCATCATCATATTTATTAATCATCTGAAAGCTGAATAAATAAACTTTCCATTGATGTATGGTTTCTGATATGTTCATTGTTACATCCAACAGCAGAACACCTCAATCGCCATTGTCATTCTTGTCTACATCTGCTCCGGCGGTGAAACAATGGCGGACTGATGACAGTCACTCAGGGCGGAGCTAAGGTAAGACACCAGTCCAGTCCATCCTATGACCCCTTTAAGACTGGTTTTGTGCTCCAGGGTCACATATAATAATCCTTATGAATAAATAATATGAATTAAATAATAATAATATTCGTTGATAACGTTTCTGATAGATAATATCATGTTTTTTGCTGAATGTGGTATCCTGTCAGCAATAACCTGTCCGTGGGCTTTTTTGATTACTGTCAGGTTAAGTGCCGGTGATGCAGTGTTGCCAGATATTGCTATGAAAACAAATAAAAACCGAAAAATAAAGAGAAAATAAACCAAAATTAGTGCAAGATAAGACAAAGATATCGCTAACTCTAAACTGCAACTTCCCACTTTATTAACTTTCTAAAGTGTCAAATTAAGTTGAAAAGAAGACTCCAGAGACGCTTATAATAGCTGGATCTGGCAACACAGAGGCTTGCACCCTCACTCACAACTCAATCCTCGTTCACTCCACCAAACGGTCTAAACTGAATTATACATTCAGACACTCATATGAGGAGTTTTAAACAGTAAATTAGCCATTCAGAGAACACATTTTATTTTTGAACATGAAAAATGTACCGAGGTCCGGACCTCATAGCCATGCAGGCAGCCCGATCAAAAGTTCAGTTAAACAATCATAAGGACACCACACAATAGTCGAGTTTTTTTTGACAAATGTTTTTAAAAATAATCTCCTTTTGTGATCCGAAAAATGAAAGAAGGGAATATGGCATTAGAACATCACAATGGTGAGTAAATAATGACTTAATGTTCAATTTTGTGTGAACTATCCCTTTAATATGCCAAGACAGGAAAGCCATTCATATTTGTGACCCTGGAGCACAAAAGCAGTCTTAAGTCGCTGGGGTATATTTGTAGCAATAGCCAAAAATACATTGCATGGGTCAAAATTATTGATTTTTCTTTTATGCCCAAAATCATTAGTATATTAAGTAAAGATCATGTTCCATGAAGATATTTAGTAAATTTCCTACCGTAAATATATCAAAACTTAATTTTTGATTAGTAATATGCATTGCTAAGAACTTCATTTGGACAACTTTAAAGATGATTTTCTCAGTATTTAGATTTTTTTTAGGGTTTGTTCACCTGGACTCCAGAGTGAGCGATGAAGCTCTTCGCGTCGGCTTCGAGCGCGAGCCACAGACAGGTGCTTCTGCCCCACGACGGAGAGACGCGGATCAGCAGCTTCTGCGCCCGCTGCATGTCCCAGCTGTGACACTCGCTGAACACACCTGAGACAGGAAGTCACCAGCACAGGGTTAAAGGTCACAGCTCTGCTCAGAGGACATGAGGCGATGTGTGTCGGCTCGTACCGATGGCTTGTTTCTCGTAGTGACTGGCCAGTTCTCTCATTTCCTTTGCCTCTTCGCTGTCGTCCTCTCCGCTCTCCTGCGCCAGTTTCCTCAAGATCTTACTGGCTGCCAGAGCGGCTGCGATACAGTCTCTGCACTGCAAACACAACACAATACTAACTACAACCGCAACCACACTGACGCTATTCAAGAGGAGATAATTATCTTTTTAAAGGGGTCCTATTATGCTCTTTTACAAAGTCTTGATTTTGTTTTGTTCTTTGTACTAGAACAGGCTCTCATACTAGGTTGTTCGAAAAACACATTATTTTTCTCATATTTTACATTATTACAGGAGTCCAAACGAGTCGTTCGTTGTAGTTTTTTTAAGTGATTTCTGTTAAATAAAATATCTCCTTTTGAAGTGGACTTTGAGCTTTGTAACTTTGCAGATCCTTTTTATGCTCAAACAGCAACATTACAGACTAACTAGAGTTGAAAAAGTGAAAAAGCATAATAGCACCCCTTTAAATACACAATCAGATTATACCATTTATCATAAATCATATGAGTACTTGTTTCACACAAACAGCATCTGAATAGCTAAATTTAGGCAAACTACAATGAATAAAAATAGAAAACTCCATAATTTATATAATGTAGTCAAAAAATTATGAACAGCAGCCATTATTATTAGTATAAAATAATTTGATATGTTTTATTTTTAACTTGTTTAATCATGTGAACATTCATTTTCACAAAACTGAATGGACAATATTTCACATGAAAGAGAGGCAACAAAACTGAATAATAATAATAATTATTGTTGTTTTTGTTATTATTATTGTTGCTATTAATATTTATTATTATTATTAGTAACGATTATGTATTCTTTTGTCAAACATTAAAATAAAAATAAAAAATTGGTTATTGGACACTTGAAAACATAAAAAATTATCTGTATGATATATAATAACAAAATATTTCACTATAAATACCACACAGGTATGCAAATAAATCAGTTGTTTTTTTTGTTCATAACCAGTGTAATAATAATAATTATTATTATTATAGTTATTAAATACTCATAATGAATTTCATTTGAATTGTTTTTTAATAGTCTAATGATTATGTATTATTGTGTCAAAAAATACAAATAAATAAATTACAATCTGGTTCTGCAAATAGGTTATTGGACATTTAAAAACATAAAAAATAATCTGTATGATATATAATAACAAAGTATTTCACTATAAATACATTACAGTTGCTAAAATCATCAAATAGTTTTTTCCTTAATCAGTTTAATTATGTGAACTATCCAAATGCACTGATTATTATTATGACTATTATTATTATGTTTCACAGCTATATGAGTTTCTACCACCAAATGAAGCAGAAAACAAGTAAATGCGAATCCTAAAGTGGAGCGTTCATCACTAATCACTGCTGTACCTGCTCCCAGCCGATCTCTGCCAGTTCTGTGTTATTCTGCACGACGGCCCAGAGGAACAGATCCCGTCCCGGGTCCCAAACCGTGTCTGCGCTCCACTCTTCACCCGAACACGGCAGATCCACCAGGCCTTTGGACGGCACCTGAAACAGTGAAGAAAACACACCGACTCTTCTGATAACCATCATTCTAGAAGCTTGCCAAAACATGTCCGGGTCAAAAATAAGTCATATTAAATTATATTTTGTACAAGATGCCTACTTTAGAATCTTTGAGATGCATTGTGACTAGTGCTGTCAAACGATTAATCGCGATTAATCGCATCCAAAATAAACGTTTTTGTTCTAATAATATGTGTGTGTGTGTGTGTGTGTGTACTGTGTATGCTTTGGATGCGATTAATCGTTTGACAGCACTGATTGTGACATTATTATTTTCATGTCAATTAATAACTAATCTTTTTTTTATCATTATCAATGTAATATCATAATTTTTGTCTTGTTTTCAAAGTTTCAGTTTTAAAAAAGAGTTTGTTCATTGAAATAAATCTGAAATAAAAGAAGAGAAATATTATATTAAAGATTTTGGATGTTTTTAAGGCAACGTTTTTAAAATGTAAAAATTTTTAAATGTTGCCTTGGAAACAAACTGAAATAAAATAAGTTTAGGTTAAAGTACTAAAATTACTAAAACTGAAATAAAAATAAAGCTAAAAAGAAATAAAAAAAACATAATACAACAAAAACATGCATAACAAAATTATTAAAACTAAAATTAAAATAAAAACTGAAAATATAAAAATAAAAACATTAATACATTTTATAATAGTATATAAATGCTTACATGTAAATTAATAACCCACTTTCATAATAACATTATCAGTTAAATGTAATTATTTTTGGCTTGTTTTCCAGTAAAAATAACATCATTAAAACTAAATTTACATGAAAAAAGGGAAAAAATTAAATTTTGTTAGTACTGATGCAAAAACCATTGCAATCCTCAGCAGTGTTGTTATTGCTAACTTAAACGAAAACTATTAAAATTATTTTCGTTAAATGAAATGAAGCTGAAAAACTAAATGAAAATAACTATTAGCTGACGATCTTGAAATATTTCTCTTGAAATTTCAAATTTTAAATATTGCCTTGGCATTTAAATTAAATAAAAAAGTTGAAGTACTAAAATGACTAAAACTAACAACAAAAAATAAATGAAAGTTAAATAGAAATATAAAAAAACGAATAAAAATTAAAAATTACAAAATTACTACTACTGAACTAAAATTAAAATGGAAAATGGAAAACATAAAAATAAAAATTATTAATAAACACTTGTTGAAGTACAGTATACACTCTTAAAAATAAAGGTGCTTCACGATGCCATAGAAGAACCTTTTTGTCTAAATGGTTGCATAAATAACCTTTAACATCTGAAGAACCTTTCTGTTTCACAAAAGCTTCTTTGTGGCGAAAGAAGGTTCTTCAGATTATAAAAAGCTAAGAAAGAGATGGTTCTTTAAAGAACCTTTGACCGAATGGTTCTTTGTGGAACCAAAAATGGTTCTTCTATGGCATCGCTTGGAGAACCTTTTGAAGCACCTTTATTTTTAAGAGTGTACTACAATAACACTGCTGTAATATGAAAAAATAACAATGTATTAATTCAATTTAATTGTATTTATATGTCCTTGTTGCTGAGCTGTTTTTGATGTGCTGTTCTTAAACTTGCCATCAAACGGACATCATCTTTGGTCATCTTGTAGCGTGACGGCTCGTATAACGGCTGAGTGAAACTCCCCAGCAGGTGGCGCACTTCTTCAGCCACGTGACTCAAGGAGATCTTTGTGCTTCCAGGCGGCGGCTCTTGACCCCTGCGGATTTTTCCACCCTGGACTCTTTTAGCGAGTTTGCGCAGGAAGAAGCAGGCGGGCAGGTGGGCGTAAAGCTCACAGAGCGTGTCCTCATGCTCCAGAAACTTCCTCACACACACTCCATTCTCCAGCAGGAGCCGCACGAACTCAGGTTTGTCTCCCACCAGAGCAGAAAACATGGCCGGATGCAGATCACAGGACTGAGACGAGAAAGATATGGAAAAAACATCACCACAAACTCAACCAGGTCACCCTAGTGCAGGGGTGCCCAACCCTGGTCGTGGAGATCTACCTTCCTGCAGACTTCAGTTCCAACCCTGATCAAACACACCTGTCTGTAATTATCAAGTGCTCCTTCAGATCCTAATTAGTTGGTTCAGTTGTGTTCAGGGTTAGGCACCCCTGCCCTAGTGTATTACTATTGACTTCTAAGCAGGGTTGTTATTGTTAACTAAAACTAAAACCTTTAAAAAATAAAAAAAAATTACTTAAAATAAACATTAACTGAATTTAAATAAAATATCTAAAAAATAATATTTTATATTTTATATCCAAAGCAACATTTCTCATTTTCTTTTAAAGTTAAAGTACTAAATAAACTAAAACTAAAAGGAAAAAAATTATAAAAACTATATAGACATGTTTAAAAATGTTTAAAAACACACAAAATAATTACATTTAAAACGATAAACATTTTCATTCAATTAAATGAAATAAACATTTCCTGAAATAAAATAAATTACAAAAATTATCATCTTATTTTATATCAGCTTGTTGCCAAGGCAATAGTTCTCATTTTCATTTCATTGAAGTAATAACTAAAACTTATAAACTAAAAAAAAAATATAAATAAAAATTAATAAAAACCATAGACATATTTTAAAAAACTAATAAAAATAACAAAACGCAACAAAATTACAAAAACATTAACTAAAACTTCAATACAAAGAAATGTCATTACTTGAAATAAAATTAACATTAAATGAAATAGAATATTATATCATCGCCATGGTAATATTTCTCATTTTGTTTAGTTTAATAAACAAAATAAACAAAAATTATATATATATATATATATATATATATAGACATATTTAAAAAAAAAAAAGACAAAAACACACTACGAAAACATTAAAAAAAAACAAACTTTAAAA
>NW_015555810.1:757347-762554 GCF_001515605.1 Sinocyclocheilus anshuiensis
TGGAGCTAAACTCTGCAGGAAGGTAGATCTCCAGGAACAGGGTTAGGCACCCCTGCCCTAGTGTATTACTATTGACTTCTAAGCAGGGTTATTATTGTTAACTAAAACTAAAACCTTTAAAAAAAAACATTTTATTACTTAAAATAAACATTAACTGAATTTAAATAAAATATCTAAAAAATAATATTTTATATCTATTTGTCAAAGCAACATTTCTCATTTTCTTTTAAAGTTAAAGTACTAAATAAACTAAAACTAAAAGGAAAAAAATTATAAAAACTATATAGACATGTTTAAAAATGTTTAAAAACACACAAAATAATTACATTTAAAACGATAAACATTTTCATTCAATTAAATGAAATAAACATTTCCTGAAATAAAATAAATTACAAAAATTATCATCTTATTTTATATCAGCTTGTTGCCAAGGCAATAGTTCTCATTTTCATTTCATTGAAGTAATAACTAAAACTTATAAACTAAAAAAAAAATATAAATAAAAATTAATAAAAACCATAGACATATTTTAAAAAACTAATAAAAATAACAAAACGCAACAAAATTACAAAAACATTAACTAAAACTTCAATACAAAGAAATGTCATTACTTGAAATAAAATTAACATTAAATGAAATAGAATATTATATCATCGCCATGGTAATATTTCTCATTTTGTTTAGTTTAATAAACAAAATAAACAAAAATTATATATATATATATATATATATATAGACATATTTAAAAAAAAAAAAGACAAAAACACACTACGAAAACATTAAAACTAAACTAACTTTAAAAAAAAAACAAAAAAAAAACTATATTATACTAAACTACCTAAACTATAAGATTGTATCAATGATACTAAAATAACACGGCTTCTAAGCTTGGCTTGCAGTCGTATTTCAAAACAAGTTCAAACAACATCTGCAGTGCACAAACTTGATGTATTTCAGCAAATGTTAATGAACATAATTTTATGTGGCGTGTACAAAAGTTTCCATTTGATCCACTAGTTTAGTTTTGTTTGTAAGTCTCTGTAATTGTGGTAGCTTTTGCGTTATTTTAACCCACCGTCCACTGGCTCTCCTCGGTGAAGATCTCGCTCTCAGCGATGTCGACCCGGTTCCAGGCCACAGCGAGCTCCAGCTGTCTCTCCCACGACTGACGCCGCGCGTGTTCATCGCTTCTGGAGGCTGCGGTGCAACAACATCTGTGTGAGGTTTAACAGTTCTTACTAGAGATGCGCCAATCCGATATTCATATCGTGTATCGGTTCCGATAGTGCCATTTTTCTCCGAAAAAATCCCGATTGTGTTACTTCTGAAGCCATACGATAGCTTTATGTGAGCTACATATAAATATTTAAGTCCTTACATTAAAGTTCACACAAACTCTTTTCTCCGCTGTGGCTGTCAGTCATTCGTTCAGCCTTGCAGGATGACGAGGACGACAAGGATTCCAATAAAGATATTTAATGTAGACACAACAAGGCAGATTCAGGAAGATGAGACACACACACACTCAGGGTAACATTCATAACCGACAACCAAAGCTGAGACAGACAGGAACTAATAAGGGTGGGTAATCAGTGGCAGACAGGTGAGCACAATGAGGGTAATTAACTAATGATTGTATGGGCTAAACCAACAAAAGGGGAAGAAACCACAACAAACAGTCCACAGGGGTGTTACAATAATACACTACGCATCAATTTCTCTTCCCTTTGTGCTTTGCAGTTTTTAACACGAAGCGCTTACAATGTGCGCATCCGGTGTGCAGAATGATGCGCTTGAAGCAACACGGCGTCAGGCTGTGACGTAGCCCTTCCTGGGCTAAACGAAACATCAGGAGCCCTTCCTGGGCTGGACTGGGGATCAGGAGCCCTTCCTAGGCTCAACGAAACATCAGGGGCCCTTCCTGGGCTGAACGAAACATCAGGAGCCCTTCTTGGGCTGGACTGGGGATCCTGTGGTCTCTCCTCCTCATTTTGGCCTTGAATTCCCTCCATAGTCCGCTCACCCTCAGCCATGATGCAGGGGGCGGAGCTCCTCTCCGCACTCACACCGTCCACGGCTTGCTCCCTCGTGGTGGGCACTGTCGCCGGCTCTCGCACCTGGTCTGACGTGTTGGGCTCAGTTGTCCGGGTAGTGCGTGAGGTGGGCCAGGGACAGAAAGTCGTTTGTGTGGTCCTCAAGAGAGCGTTCCCCCTGCTCCAGCAGGAGGATTTCGAATGCGGGGTAATCCATAATAAAAAAATTGAAACTGACAAAAATCGGAAAAACAAACGAGGGGAAAGACGACGCTATACTTGCTTTGGGTCGGTTATTCTGTCACGGTCACGGTGTGTGCAGGCAGGCAGGATGACGAGGACGACAAGGATTCCAATAAAGATATGTAATGTAGACACAACAAGGCAGATTCAGGAAGTTGAGACACACACACTCGGGGTAACATTCACAATAACCGACAACCAAAGCTGAGACAGACAGGAACTAATATAGGGTGGGTAATCAGTGAACCCTAGGTATCGGAATCGGTATCGGAGGCGAAAAAGGCGTATTGGAGCATCCCTAGTTCTTACCAGTTTGTCTTTTTTTATTGCTTATCCTGACCAAGAAATGGAAAAAAAAATGTCTCAAGTCTGTAGTGTTTCAAGGTCAAGTTTAGGTCTGAAGTCAAGTCACCGATCGTTTTTAAGGTTTTCTATAAGAGGGTTTATAGTTTTATAAACTGTGCTGCAAGACAGCGTTGCTACTGTTAATTAAGAGTATTGAAAATAGATTTTGGTTATTGAAATAATGCTGAAATAAAATAAAAATATAAATATTAAGTGAAAAACGTAAACTTAAAAAATTTGAAATGTTGCCTTGGCAACTAAATGAAATACATCATTATTTATTGATGATTCGTGCAAAGCCTGTCGAAAAACATGTCCAGGTCATATTTCACACCAGAGATAAGGAATATTAAATCTTTTTTTTTTTTTTTTTTACAAAGAAAATACCTACTTTCAAATTCGAATTTGAATTTGAAAATAGGTCTTTCAGATCTTTGATTGAATTCTTGAATTCTTTGCATTATGACATATTTTCATGCCAATTAATAACCAATTTTCTTATCATTATTAATTCAATATCATTATTTTTGTCTTGTTTTCCAGAAAACAACAATAACAACAACAACAACAACAACAAAACATCCTTAAAATTAAATTTACCTGAGAAACAAGGGGGGAAAAATTACTTTTAATAGTTGTTTTGCATTGATGCATAAAACATTCTCAACAGTGTCATCATTGTTATTAAAATCATTAACTGAAATAAAGCTAAAATAAAAGAATATATAAATATTAGATTAAAAACAAGCTTAAAAATCTTTACTGAAAAAAAACTGACTGAAAATGTTCAAGTACTAAAATTACTAAAACTACAAATTACAGAATTTAAATATCTAAAAATATATTTTAAGAAATAGAAACATTAAAAAATATTAAAAACTGATAAAAATGCCAAAAGCACATAACAAAAAACGTAATAAAAAACAAAAAGCTAATTCACAATATTAATAAATATTCTAATAGTATGTAAATAATACTAAAATAGCACTGCTGCAGGACGATCATTTAATTTAATTTAATATATATTTTTTTAAATGTCTAGCGATTTCCATGGCTCATTAAATTATACTCATCTAAAAGAAACAATATATCAGGCTTTACTTGAATCAAAATCATACAAAAATAAATAGTTTATAAATAGTCTCCTCTAATTTCACATAGGACGGATCGTTTAAAATCAGTCATTTTTGGAGCTTGACAACCTCGGTCACCATTTACTTTCACAGCATGGAATAAAAAAACATTCTGTCTAACGTTTTGTGTTGCACTGAAGAACTGTATCGCTCACAAGCATCTAATGCAAAGACAAGTCAAGTGTGTCTATAAGCAAACGTGTGATAGTCTTCAATGCTCAATAAAGCTACGCAAAAAATCTCTATAGCATTTTAAAGATGTGCCAATCATCACTATAGCTCCAGCACTAATAGCTTCCTCTATCAGAGATGCTTCCAGACTGTCAAGGTAGGATGAATGTGCTCACGCCAGAATGAGCTGCACAATACCAAACCCACCAGGCCTGTTTCCTACACAGCATTAAGCTTAAAGTTATTTGAAATAATGTGAAGAATAGTGTTGACAGGCTCTCGGTCACTGTATAGATTACAGCTAAAGATTCAACGCACTCTCAGCTAGGGTTGGGTACTGAACTCGGTACTTTTAAGGGTACCGACCGAATTGCGTCGGTACTACCGAGTACCGATTCACGTTAAATCAATCGGTGCCAAATTTGGTACCTGAGAACGCATTGGGCGCATACGCTACAGAGAGAGAAAGAGAGACCCTGTGACGTGAGGTCACCCCTGCAACTCGTTCAGACAACACACAGGGCAAGCTGAAATGTTCTGAAGTGTGGTTATATTTCTAGGGCCATATGGTTTCTGCGAAAACGCGGACAGAATTGTGGAGTCCATTCATAAAAACTTAATTTACTCTATAGCGTGGAATGCCACGGAATTCGCCAACTTTGGACGAATAAATCAAAAGTAGCCAATGCCACTTAATTCGAATCGTGATATGAACTAGTGTCTGTGAATATTAAAATGCAAATACTACCGAGTACCGATTCACGTTAAATCAATCGGTGGCAAATTTGGTACCTGAGAATGCATTGGGCGCAGACGCTACAGAGAGAGAAAGAGAGACCCTGTGACGTGAGGTCATCCCTGCAACTCGTTCAGACAACACACAGGGCAAGCTGAAATGTTCTGAAGTGTGGTTATATTTCTAGGGCCATATGGTTTCTGCGAAAACGCGGACAGAATTGTGGAGTCCATTCATAAAAACTTAATTTACTCTATAGCATGGAATGCCACGGAATTCGCCAACTTTGGACGAATAAATCAAAAGTAGCCAATGCCACTTAATTCGAATCGTGATATGAACTAGTGTCTGTGAATATTAAAATGCAAAAAGACGGTTTAAATATGAATCCAGCATGTTCCGCTTGCCTCTGTATGTATGAATGGCGGAAACGCGGTTTTGTTTACTGCACAAATACTGAAGCACGCGTGACGCTCGCGGTGATTTTCGGCCTCTGCGTCTCACTGTATGACGGCATGAACACAAAAACTTAATCTCCAGAGCTGC